>NC_059215.1:320000-350000 GCF_020615455.1 Coregonus clupeaformis
AGAGGCAGATGTACTCGTGGATACCATTTTTATGTCTGTGTGTGTCGTTTGAAGGAAGTTGTTAACTATCTTTAGCACAAATGCTAACTAGCGATAGCACAATGACTGGAAGTCAATGGTAACTGCTAGCATGCTAGTAGATACCACAGACTTCCAGTCATTGTGCTAATGCTAGTTAGCAAAACTATACTATACATACAAAAGTATGTGGACACCCCTTCAAATTAGTGGATTCGGCTATTTCAGTCACACCCATTGCTGACTGCCACACACACAGCCATGCAATCTCCATAGACAAACATTGGCAGTAGAATGGCCATACTGAAGAGCTCAGAGATTTCAACGTGGCACCTTCATAGGATGCCACCTTTCTAACAAGTCAGTTTCATCACATTTCTGCCATGCTAGAGCTGCCCCGGTCATTGTGAAGTGTTATTGTGAAGTTGAATCGTCTAGGAGCAACAATGGCTCAGCAGCGAAGTGGTAGGCCATACAAGCTCACAGAACAGGACCGCCGAGTGCTGAAGAGCGTTGCGCATAAAAATCGTCTGTCCTCGGTTGCAACACTCACTACCAAGTCCCAAACTGCCTCTGGAAGCAACGTCAGCACAATAACTGTTCGTCGGGAGCTTCATGAAATGGGTTTCCAGCCGCACACAAACCTAAGATCACCATGCGCAATACCAAGAGTTGGCTGGAGTGATGTAAAGCTCGCCGCCATTGGACTCTGGAGCAGTGGAAACGCGTTCTCTGGAGTGATGAATCACACTTCACCATCTGGCAGTCCAACGGACGAATCTGGGTTTGGCAGATGCCAGGAAAACCTGCCCCAATGCATAGTGCCAACTTAAGGGAAATCTTAACGCTACAGCATACAATGACATTCTAGACGATTCTGTGCTTCCTACTTTGTGGGAACAGTTTGGGAAAGGCCCTTTCCTGTTTCAGCATGACAATGCCCCCGTGCACAAAGCGAGGTCCATACAGAAATGGTTTATCGAGATCGGTGTGGAAGAACTTGACAGGCCTGCACAGAGCCCTGGCCTCAACCCCATCGAACACCTTTGGGATGAATTGGAACGCCGACTGCCAGGCCTAATCGCCCAACATCAGTGCACGACCTCACTAATGCTCTTGTGGCTGAATGGAAGCAAGTCCCCACAGCAATGTTCCAACATCTAGTGGAAAGCCTTCCCAGAAGAGTGGAGGCTGTTATAGCAGCAAAGGGGGGACCAACTCCATATTAATGCCCATGATTTTGGAATGAGATGTTCGACGAGCAGGTGTCCACATACTTTTGGTTATGTAATGTATCTCTAACTTCCTTCATATGGGATGCAGAGACATACAAATGGTATCAATGAGTTCATCTGACTCTGCCAAAATCACAAAGTATCCCTTTAAAAAAAAAAATTGGGTCGGTGTCCGTGCCCCCGCAGAAACCTAATTAGCATAATAAAAACATCCCCATAAAAATCTGTCAGTTTAAGCTAGAGATATCAGATATCGTCTCAATCCACCGCATCTGCCTATTTCACACTTCCGCATCTGCAGTGAAAGGTGACAGAGCTAGAGCGGTGTTTGTCAGACATCCCAAAAATCGGTCTTATCACAAAATCGTCTGTAGCGTACGAACGGTTTGGCCTAAAATGTATGACCCCTCTATGAAAAGACGAGACGCTCACGATGGTGTTGTCCGTTTTGCTCTACGACCACCACAAGCGTCTTGGGACTCGTCTGAAGTCGGTACAGCCGATCTGCCAACTCCTGTCTGTAGCGTCCGAACAGTTTCGGCTACACACTAATAGGACCCTCACGAACACGTACATGTCAGTTGTTTTGCTCTAGGATTACCACAGGCCTCACAAGACTCGTCTTAAGGTCCCCCGGTACCAGTCGAAAACAATTTATGGAAGTATATATGGAGACTGTTAAGTGACTAAAATAAGGGGTTAAATACATGTCAAAAATACAAACAAATGTTTCCTGATCTTTCTTATATCGCTCAGATATAAGACAGACACTACAGAATGAGTTAATCTGTTATTCAATAAGTTTGTATGGGCTAATAGCAGTAAGGCCAAATAAATGTTTCATCAAATAATTGTTTTATATATTTTTTTGATACTTCAAGGGGTCTTAAAATCATAAATCAAATTGTAAAAGTATCCTTGGTATGACCTTCTTAAAACAATTCCATATAGCATAGTAGTTGTAGCATAGCTCCAGTAGTTAGCTACACTGCTACACGGCAAAACAGTAATTAACTACTAAAAACACTACCAAGATTTGAATTTAGTTCAACTACCACCAAGCTACTGCAAAATGGAGTTAAATTACTAGTTAAATATATGTAGTTCACTACTCCCTAGCACTGGATAGAGAGTAGTGGGAGAAGAGGAGAATGGTGACACAGAGACACGGTAGGGTGGTGACCGTGGCCAAAGGAAAATTGAGAATATGAGGAGAGGTGAGAGGAGCAGAATGTCCAGAGGCCTCAGCACATTATCATCTCTGTCACCTTTACTGTGTTCACACCATCTCTCTCATATCCAGTTCTCAGGGCAGTCCTCTGTGTGAGTGTGTTAGGACCAACTGCTGCACAGTAGCTGCATAAGTGCAAGGCCATGACCTGGCAAAGTCCACAGAGAAAGAAAGAAAGACACTCTCTTTCCACTGTGACCTTGAGTGGCAAAGTGCTCTAGCCAAGCTCAGCCTAGCCGGAGATAGACTAGGGAATTGCTCAGAACGAGAGAGGTCAGAAAAGGAGTGATTGAGTAATCAGTGCAGGACAGAGGGGTGTCGGGACACGGGCTGCAATCTCCTCTAGCATACAGAAGAAGGAGAAGGGGAGTGACTGTTGGGGACTGTTGGTGTTACCGTCTGCTACAATAGCATTGAGAATCTGTTGGTGTACCGTCTGCTACAATAGCATTGAGAATCTGTTGGTGTTACCGTCTGCTACAATAGCATTGAGAATCTGTTGGTGTTAGCGTCTGCTACAATAGCATTGAGAATCTGTTTGTGCGTTCAACCGGCAAATCTGTCACTTTTTTGTCAATTCCTATTAGCCCTCATAATTGACAATCTATCAGTAAAGAAATTTAAAAATATAACTGGAGGCATGGAGGTAATGACCATCATGCTAGCAATTTAGAGGCAATTCTGACTAAATGTAACAAATTGTACACAATCATTATGCCAACCAAAATTGGAGTAGCTACAGCAGCAAAAAAACTGCCAAATATTTTGCTATCAAGCCAAAGCAATCATCACGCTCTCTCTTCTACTTTAATATTCAGTACAAGTACCCTAAAAAAAACACAACTTGCATCAAAGACTACTTTGGCCTTGCCTTTCAAGTCTGTATTTGTTTTCAACGTTCCATTTCCTTTTAATATAAAGGTTAAATTCCCACTGAAGTTAATTTATAGATCTGCTCACAGTATTCCCTGCAACCCGAAGTATTTGGTATTTGATATTTTATTAGGATCCCCATTAGCTGTTGCAAAAGCAGCAGCTACTCTTCCTGGGGTCCACACAAAACATGAAAAATGACATAATACAGAACATTAATAGACAAGAACAGCTCAAGGACAGAAGTACATAAAAAAATGTTTAAAGGCACACGTAGCCTACATATCAATACATACACACAAACTATCTAGGTCAAATAGGGGAGAGGCGTTGTGCCGTGAGGTGTTGCTTTATCTGTTTTTTGAAACCAGGTTGGCTGTTTATTTGAGCAATATAATGGCTCCATAGTTCCATGCAATAATGGCTCCATATAATACTGTACGCTTTCTTAAATTTGTTCTGGATTTGGGGACTGTGAAAAGACCCCTGGTGGCATGTCTGGTGGGGTAAGTGTGTGTGTCAGAGCTGTGTGTAAGTTGACGATTTGGGATTTTCAACACATTAACATTTCTTATAAAAAGAAGAAGTGATGCAGTCAGTCTCTCCTCAACTCTTAGCCAAGACAGACTGGCATGCATAGTATTTATATCAGCCCTCTGATTACAATGAAAAGCAAGACTTGCTGCTCATGTCTGTCCAACCGACGGCGTGCCGTGAACAAGCAGGGTTTTCCGTCTGCCTTCGAAATCCCTGCCTCGTTCTCAGCAGTCTGCCAACCCCAAAAAACGTCACCCGAAATCAAAGAAAGAAAGAGAAGAGGAGAGTACTACCAATTCTCAGCAGTTAGCTACCCCTTCAAAACAGAGAGCGTGAATTCCTAGAGATTCAGCCCGTCTGCGTTGTCATCAGTGGTTATTGCAGGTATCTGTTTTGTTACTAAAGTATGTGGACACCTGCTCGTCGAAAATCTTATTCCAAAATCATGGGCATTAACATGGAGCTGGTTATTACAGCCCCCACTCTTCTGGGAAGGCTTTCCACTAGATGTTGGAACATTGCTGCGGGGACTTGCTTCCATTCAGCCACAAGAGCATTAGTGAGGTCGGGCACTGATTTGGGCGATTAGGCATGTCTCGCAGTCGGCGTTCCAATTCATCCCAAAGGTGTTCGGTGGGGTTGAGGTCAGGGCTCTGTGCAGGCCAGTCAAGTTCTTCCACACTGATCTCGACAAACCATTTATGTATGGACCTCGCTTTGTGCAAGGGGGCATTGTCATGCCCAAACTTTTGCCACAAAGTTGGAAGCACAGAATCGTCTAGAATGTCATTGTATGCTGTAGTTAAGATTTCCATTCACTGGAACTAAGGGGCCTAGCCCGAACCATAAAAACAGCCCCAGACCATTATTTCTCCTCCACCAAACTTTACAGTTGGCACTATGCATTCAGGCAGGTAGCCTTCTCTTGGCATCCGCCAAACCCAGATTCGTCCGTCGGACTGCCAGATAGTGAAGCGTGATTTGGGATTTTCAACACATTAACATTTCTTATAAAAAGAAGAAGTGATGCAGTCAGTCTCTCCTCAACTCTTAGCCAAGACAGACTGGCATGCATAGTATTTATATCAGCCCTCTGATTACAATGAAAAGCAAGACTTGCTGCTCATGTCTGTCCAACCGACGGCGTGCCGTGAACAAGCAGGGTTTTCCGTCTGCCTTCGAAATCCCTGCCTCGTTCTCATCCCTCATCCCTCCAGAGAACGCGTTTCCACTGCTCCAGAGTCCAACGGTGGAGAGCTTTACACCACTCCAGCCGACATTTGGCATTGCGCATGGTGATTTTAGGCTTGTGAGTGGCTGCTCGGCCATGGAAACCCATTTCATGAAGCTCCCGACAAACAGTTATTGTGCTGACGTTGCTTCCAGAAGCAGTTTGGAACTTGGTGGTGAGTGTTGCAACCGAGGAAAGACAATTTTTACGCTATGCGCTTCAGCACTCGGCGGTCCCGTTCTGTGAGCTTGTGTGGCCTACCACTTTGAGGCTGAGTCGTTGTTGCTCCTAGATGTTTCCACTTCATAATAACAGCACCTACTGGGAGACCGGGCAGCTCTAGCAGGGCAGAAATTTGACAAACTGACTTGTTGGAAAGCTGGCATCCTATGATGGTGCCACGTTGAACGTCACTGAGGTCTTCAGTACGGGCCATTCTACTGCCAATGTTTATCTATGTAGATTGCATGGCTGTGTACTCAATTTTATACACCTGTCAGCAACAGGTGTGGCTGAAATAGCCGGATCCACTCATTTGAAGGAATGTCCAAATACTTTTGGCCATGTAGTATATCATGGGACTCAAATCTGTGTCCATTGAGAGGAAAAGGCAAAGAAAATGGAAGACATAAAGCCACATTTAAGCATCATGGCCCCGAAATCGGGTACTTTCTTGCAATATTTTAACATTTTGTATCCGTTAAATATGCCTCAGTTGCGACAGGTGAGAGACCATTCAGTAGACAAAGGGGTAGGGTAGACTAACCACAATGCCTTTTAACCTCCACAACAACTCTACTAGTAGATTATGCATACTGGTCAACAAAAGTGTTGTTCCTATCTTTCACACCTTCGACCTCGGGCCACTTCATAGACTGAGTACAAGACAGATAGTCCTTTCTGTTCTACCACCTCTCAAATAACCGCCTGGTTAGTAGGCTAGTAGGAACACAGGGGTGCATCTTTTAGGTTCCACACTGTCTGTAAACACCCTACAGAGAGATGCAGTAGCGTCTTTCATCCATCCCTCTCTACCAAAATCTGCATGTTTTTAGGTTTAGGGCCTGTCTTGTTTAATGGATTATGACAGTAATGCAGTGTGAGACCCTAATCCGCCAGCCGCCATGCAGCGTCTCACCCTCCCTCCCTTCATGACAACCCTCCACAGTGTCTGTGTGTGTGTGTGTGTGTATGTGCGTATGTGTGTGTTTATGTGTGTGTGTATGTATGTGCGTGCATGTATGTGTGTGCGTGTGTGTGTGCTTGCATCAATTAATCTGTGCATGTGTGTGTGTATGGATGTGTGCATGAGTGTTTAAGAGACACAGAGGGCTAGGCAGTAGTGTTGCACGGTATACCAAAACTTCCGATACTAGAACATGAAAAATGGTTCAGTTGTAGGATTTGTGTTACTTTCTGTACTTTGTCAAATGTGTCGTACGGATAAAGCCTGTCTATCAGCATGCCGACCCCTTCTTATAGTGCGCACGCTACCTGCTCCACTTACTCATAGCTAGCCTGCACTGGGAGTCTGGGCTGCATCAGGTTTAGCTCTCCACTCATGCTGCACAGAAGTTAACACACTTGAATAATGCGACACGGTATGTAGACATTTTGAAACCATTCATTACTGTTCGAAAAACTATGTCCACAACAGGCTAGAACACTTTACAATGGAAGAAAGATAAGGTAGCTTCCAGCTTTGTAGGCTAACTTTCCTTGCTAGCTCACAGCTAAAGCAAACATCAATTCACTACTCTAGTACTTTGTTTGTGATAATATGCAAATCATAATGTTAAATATGCTGATTTCAAAGCGGTTTGCCACCAAAAACGTTAATAATTCAATTATTAGATTATCTATTGCCTCAGTGAACTGACTGCCTCGTGAATGACGTCATTGCTGGTTAAAGAGACAGCGCACATTTTTATAAAAGAACCTGCTTTTATGTTGTTGATCATTACAATAAAATATGTCCCAAATGGAAGGGAAACAGATTGTTTGTCATCTGTAGCCCCATGAAATCACCCAAAACAAGCTCAATGCATGCACACACTCCTATTGAATATGCATTCACATGTATTGTGGATAGGCTAAATCTTGATTTACCCAGTTTACCAAAATACATTTACCATTCAAATAAATTATTTATTTTACCCTTATTTTACCAGGTAAGTTGACTGACTACCTGTTCTCATTTACAGCAACGACCTGGGGAATAGTTACAGGGGAGAGGAGGAGCCAACTGGAAGCTGGGGATGATTAGGTGGCCATGATGGTATGAGGGCCAGATTGGGAATTTAGCCAAGACACTGGGGTTAACACCCCTACTCTTACGATAAATACCATGGGATCTTTAGTGACCACAGAGAGTCAGGCAACCCGTTTAACGTCCAATCCAAAAGACAGCACCTTACATAGGGCAATGACTCGAATCACTGCCCTGGGGCATTTTTCTTTTGACCAGAGGAAATAGTGCCTCCTACTGGGCCCTCCAACACCAATTCCAGCAGCATCTGGTCTCCCATCCTGGACCAACCCTACTTAGCTTCAGAGGCAAGCCAGCAATGATTACCATTATGTAGTTAGATTGGTAAAAACAAAGTCAAATTGATTGTATGATTGTATAATTGATTCATTAATGCATACATCAAAATGTTGATGTAAAGAAATGATAATATAATGATATTGAACTCAAAAGATGAAAAGAGCAGTAGCTGACTTTATCTGTCTGGACCATTCTGTGACTTTGGCTAATTTGACTTCTTTTTTTGCCGTGGTATCGTTTTGGTATCGCTTTGGTATCAAGTATTGTGATGGTATCGAGTATTGTGATATTAAACCTGGTATTGGTATCAAAGTAAAACGTGACAACTCTACTAGCCAGTAACTTGAGCCAGGCCCTGGACCCTGGAAAGAAGGAGTGAAGGTGCCAACACTGGCATTCAATCCATTCTCACCAGAGCACTAACGCTAGCACACTAGCAAGGCTGCCGTGTGTCAAATTGCCAGTTAGCCAACGCTGCTGCTTTTACGCTCGACCACACTCACTAACATGCTACCAGGCCCTGTGCCATTCCACATTGCAGAATAGCCAGCATTCCCACTTTATCCACTCGCTTGTGCCTGCCATGTTGACTTTGTAACAAATTAGCATTGCTACTAAGTCAGTTAATGGGGAGTAGTTTACACTTTTAGGAGACATGGCTACAATTGTGTGTTTACCCTCCACTACACCACTGGACATGGCTCCAACCAGGTCTCAAAACCCTCAACTCCTCCAGACTCCCACGTTTCTTCCCACGACTCATCACGACTTGCATTACGACACATCAGATAGAAAGCTCATTTAGCCGTTAGCTACTCCGCGTTGTCATTAACAAGTCTTCTGTTAGCGTCCCTTTGTTACATGATGAGAGAAGCAGGCATAGCTCCTCAACATTGGCACTGGTGTAAAGTATCCTCCAGGCATTTCACAGAGCAGATTATGTTCTTAATCATTCATTGTGTGTTAATTCAAATCACTGTCTGCTTTACAAGATTTGGCGACTGCGCTAGGCTAAGTAATTCAAACAGAAAACTACTGTACAAAACGGACAAAAATAAAGCACAGGAAAGTGGGACACTGCTAGACTCTGGCTTCAATGAGATTGCTGGGAAAAGGATAATGCAATTCCTCTATATTATGACATATCATGTCAACCGGTCTCTATACTGCAAAAACGTACATAAAAGCCAACTCTCTTCGCATAACTGATGTGCATACAGTACACGCCTTAGAGGGACACAATACATAATTCATTGTTCTCTCCACTCCCCTCCTCTCCCCTTCCCCAACACGCACGTGCACACACACACACACTATAAATAACTGCTGTACAGCGTGTACAATGGCCTGCTGTGATCACCTATAGCCCTGAAGGCAAAAGCCTTTATCCCTGTTCTCAGTTTCTTCAAAGCTGCACACACACACACACACACACTCCAGGCCTGGGCTGCTCTGCATCGAAACCATATTTTGCTCTTTGCCAAAGTGACAAGGAGAACACCAAGATCTACGATGTGCTTCCTGAGTGAACAATGCATGCATAATCATCCACCTTCTCATTGTCAATTATTTAGCCTTCCAAGGAGAGGTACGCTGGTTAGGAGAGCACTGAGTTAATGTGGTATGAGTCAACCACGATGTGTTGTAAGGACCGTACGGCCCATTATAGCTCTGTTCCAGCTGGAGAATCAATACAAGACAGTTGACCTCTGAGATCAAACATGAACCCAGAGACAGCGAGCGAGAGAGAGAGGGGGAGAGAGAGGGGGAGAGAGAGAGAGAAAGAGGGGGAGAGAGAGAGAGATGGGGGAGACATAGGAAGAGAGTGAGAGAGAGAGAGAAAAAGAGAGATAGAAAGAGGGAGGGAGATAGAGAAAGGGAAATAGAGATAGAGGGAGAGAGAGCAAGAAAGAGAGAGAGAGAGAGAGAGAGAGAGAGAGAGAGAGAGAGAGAGAGAGAGAGAGAGAGAGAGAGAGAGAGAAAGAGAAAGAGAGAGAGAGAGCACAATCAGCCCTGAACTGGAGTAACCCTCACTACTTCACTCTACTGAGAGAACTGTAGAGAGGAGAGAGCAGACACACACCTGCTGCTGTAGTGCCCCTGAGGATTGGGATGTGGAAGGTAGTCGGACGAGATGGTCTTTGGACAAGCGCACTGAAGTGAAGCGCACTGAAGAAGTTAAGAAGATTGACTCACCATGATCGACTCCATGTTAGTGGTACAGTACCAGAACCAGCCTGGGGAACCAGACAGAGCCTAGAAACCCCCTGGAGAGATTACTAAGTGCTCAGTGCTCTGCAGGTGTGTCGTCAGAAGAACCACCGGTGGCCCTCAACAGCTACTGTACCAGATCTCCAGCTCGATATCTCTCGTCCTCAGAAAATGTTATCCAAAACCTCAAATAACTCTCGAAACGACACGCAGAGAACGAAGAGCGTCAGACACATCAACATCCCCAAACATCCCTGTGACTGGCGGAAATCCCTTCCAAGAAATGGGATTATGAGTAGAGTGGGAGCAGCAAATCCACTCGACCGGGGCACATTTATTTCCCTTCACTCTCTCTATAGAACCAATCCATGTTTTCTCTCTCTGAGTTCTCGCTGACATGTCCCCTTCGTTCGCTATGGAGTTTACTATGAACTTCCCGCCAGTAATCTCCTCAGAGCATGGTTGCGTCCCGAATTGCATGCACCATATTCCCTTTAAAGTGCACTCTGTTTGACCAGAGCCCATAGGGTTTGGTCAAAAGTAGTGCACTACAGTGAATAGGGTGCCATTTGGGACACATCCCATAACTCAGACAGCAAAGTGGACTTGTGCTGTGGTTGTAGACGCCACTGGAGACAGTCATATGAATTTTTTTTTTAAATAAACATGACATGTCTAAGGTCTGGAGCATGACAAACAACCGTAGTAGACAATAGTAGCCTATCAGGACAATGCATTGTTGAAGCAATCTCTCAATCGAATTCGCTGCTCAATTATACTACCAAAGTACCCTCTGTGCCAAAACCCACAATGTAACTCTATACTCTAGATGGTTTGGGTCCAGAGGTCCCTGTTGTATTTTAGAGAGGTAGAGACATTGATGGATATGGTCCCGGCCATAGAGGAGTGTGTGAAATGCAATTATGAAGAGCGAGCAGGCAGTAATCCAAGGGGCGCCATGTCTCTTCTTCTGTGGACATAAAGGGAGCCGATTGGCTCAAAGGAAGGAAGTCCATAATGATGTAAGTCCATTGGCTCAAGTGGGGTCAAGGATGACCCACACTGACCAATGAGGTGTCAAAGGTCACTGCAGGGTTCAAAGACTCACTGGGATGTGGAAGTGTGGGAGGGTTGAAGCCTGTTTAAATGCCACACTCTGTAAGATGTGCATAGCATCAACCAACAACAACAACGTAACCTTCATACATGTCATCATATCTAAACAGCAATACAACAGGCCTAAGCTTTCCTTTCCTCTGACATTTTCTCATGCTAATAGCAATATATTTATATGATTTAAGCTACCTGTAGTGTTGCTGGAAATTAAAATACGTTTTTAATGATTTTATAATCATTTAATTATTTAATTGATATAGACTGTGGAAATGTAAAAGAGGATATTCGGGAGATGAATGTTTGTATGTATGAATCTGGCCTGAGGCAAAATATTATTTTAACCAGACTAGACTAATGAATGCTACCTCATAATACATTCCCAAAAGAGTACGAATAGAAAAAGCAACACTATTTCATCTGACAACGGACACGTCAGCAGATCAAAGGGATTGTTGAAAGGAGAACATCCCATCCCTGAACTCTATGGGCGAGGCGTAAATATTTGCTTTCCCCCTCGTCTCAAATAGATATTCAACCAGCCAGGTATCTAGAATTTCCATAGATTTGTCTTCTAGTGATGGATGTTGTTAGCAAACTGCCCTTTAGTAGCTCACTCCTCTGTCCACTGCATCCGGTGACTGATATGGCACACACACACACACACGCACACACACACACACACACACACACACACACACACACACACACACACAGAGAGAGATCACAACAAGCTCTCACAGTCTCCCTGCAGTATTAGATGTTCATCCACGTTCTGCAAATGTCAAGTTTCGAAGTTGCTCCAAACATCACATTTCAAAGTCAAGGGTTAAGTTTAGGCACTCATTCCAAATGGTTAAGTTAAGGGTTAAGGTTTGGAATAGGGTAAAAAAATATATATAATAAAAAACAGTGTCCAAGACTGGGATTGAACACTCAACCTTCTGATCCAGAGTCATGGGATTACTTGATGGTAATAGCGCTCACTTTTGCCCCTAGTGGCCGGTTTTGAAGGCATTTCCTGACGTCCTCAGGACATGTCTAATTTCAACGTCAACCTTGAACAATCTCCCTGGAGATTATGCATTTAAATGATGTCAAAATCCATGAACAAACAAAAGACAAATACTAGCAAGCACCTTTTCTCATAAATTGTTTGAAAACTGTGATGTAGCTTTTAAACATGTTCTCAACACAACCGTCTTCAGATTCTGTTTGTGTATCAAATGGCTGGCACCCTATGGGCCCTGGTCAAAAGTGTGCACTATATAGGGAATAGGGTGCCATTTGGGACACAGCTGCTGCATAACAGCCAGTGTCCAGTTGGACAAGAGGAGGATAATCTGAAAAGCAAACAAATGAGCAGACGATGGATCGATAGGGATTTCATAAAAACACACACAGACTCTCTCTCTCACAAAACACACACACACACACACACACAGACTCTCTCATTCACTCTCACACACACACACACACACAGACTCTCTCTCTCACAAACAAACACACACACACACACACACACACACACACACACTCACACACAGAAGGGGGCCACATGGTCCCGCCACCAAGAGATCAGCACATGGATCAATGTCCATGCTGCCTCCTCTGTCTGCACAGCTAAGCTATATGGCCCAGAGAAAAAATCTGCATCCCAAATGGAACCCTATTCCCTATAGTGCACAACTTTTGACCAGAGCCCATAGGTTAGTGCCTTA
Organism: Coregonus clupeaformis; assembly: GCF_020615455.1. Taxonomy (NCBI): domain Eukaryota; kingdom Metazoa; phylum Chordata; class Actinopteri; order Salmoniformes; family Salmonidae; genus Coregonus; species Coregonus clupeaformis. The sequence continues at coordinate 332,719 of NC_059215.1, forward strand.
TATAGGAAAAATGATTTCATTTGGGACTCAGCCATAGTCTGGCCTAGCTAAGCCATAGTCTGGCCTAGCTAGCATGTAATGGACAGAAACAATACTGGTAAGCCCTCCCCTCCCTCACATGCCATAGCGCTCCCCAAGGCAATTTAGCATGGGGCCACCACAAACACATCTAGGGTGCCACTTGGGACGCAAGCCTTAGATTGTCCTCCTACATAGTAGGCTTTGAGGGGGTTTTAAATGTACCCGGCCAGGCGCGATAAATTATCAGGGATCGGCCGGCATGGTCTGCCTGTGGTTGGGGAGCAGCCACACTGAGTTTGACAGGTTCTGTCTGTGTTGTTCCCTCTTCTCTCAATCAATGGCTGTTATCAGAGGCATAGCGATAGGGAAACACGAGACCGAGAGGCACCTGTGCAGATTTCAATCGTAAAAACACTGTTCACTTCAAAGGTTGCTTGGCTCGCCTCATTCAGGCAAAGCGAAGTGGACCTTCACAAACTGTGTTAGTTGACATTTTCAACTTTTTGGGGAAGTACATTATTTTACAGTGCAGGTATTACCAGGTATTCACGAACAAACGGTATTAACACAAATTATATTGCCATTTGCCACATAAAATGTCCAACTCAAAAGGTTATCTATGATCTCCTGCATTATTGAAGACAGAGTCCTACATTACCAATACACTAAGTATGAAGGATATGTCGTTAGGACACCCTGAGATCAGAAGTGACACAGTAAAACGGAAATTAGAAATGTATAACCTATGAAACACTGATACACACCCTTTGTGGCAGAAATACACATCCTAGTAAATTCCAGGTCAATACCAGTGGAACAAGTATTGTAGGATAAAGTGCTACGCTCAGTCTTCCTTTAGCTTACACCTTCCATTCCATCAAATGTACTCAAATAAATAGAGAAATGTAAAAAATGTTGTATCATAATAGACAAGCTAAATAAAAAGGGCTGTTGACTTCGTTAAGGATTCTCGCTAAGCTCTATAGTAATTACGGTTAGTCCATCACTTTTAATTCATTACGTTTCCAAATGAAAAGAAAACAAATACATGAAAAAACACAGAGAAATAGCATTAGGAGGACGTTTGATTGATGCGGTGAGCTCTTCTCTTACTGGAGGGAGAGAGATAAGACACACTCGGCAACTCAAGTCACCCACGGCAACAGCATACTCCTTTCATGGCCATGTCAAACTGCCCAGATTAATTTATAGTCAGACCAAGGTAAGTATAGATGGTGGTGTGTTTCGGGGTTCTCTCTCTCTCTCTCTCTCTCTCTCTCTCTCTCTCTCTCTCTCTCTCTCTCTCTTTCTCTCTCTCTCTCTCTCCCTCTCTCTGCTACAAGTGTAGGAAGAGGACATGCCTGTAGGCAATACAGGTCAAAAAGTCAGTTGTTGTTTCTGTTGTTGTTTTCGTTTACATTCAACGACATAAAACTTTTTCAGAGCTCTCCTAGGAAGACAGAGCAGTTGTGTTTTAAATACGTCCGCAAATGCTCATCACGCACAATACCGTAATGGCTAGCGTACTCTTCTCACAACACAGTTTGCTTGACATGGTCCACTGGCTTCCCATGCAAAATCAATAAAGCTCATGTTTGAGAGGAATATTCTAGTTCTCTAAACAACAGTATTAGACCATAGAAATATAATTACTAGAATGGGTATCCACATTCAGAGTTTCTATCCCGTTAACTCATTATATTTCTATGTTACAGACCATCTCTTAGCTGTAGGCTGGTGGAGTGTATCGTGAGTCGGTAGTCAATATGGGTGTGCATTTAGCTATATTTTCAATGTGTGTGCGCATGAATGGGTCAATTAGTGAGTGGCATAGCGTATGTGTGTGTAGTAAGTGTGTATTCTGCATTTGTGTCAGAGGAGATGGATAAGGGGAGGATGTCCCATAATAATGGCTGGAATGGAGTGAATGGAATGGTATCAAATCCATGGAAACCATTTGTTTGATATATTTGACACTGTTCCATTTATTCCATTCTAGCCTTTACGATGTGAGCCCGTCCTCAGATTTGAAGTACAACCAGCCACCACTGGTTTGTGTTCATGTGTTTACGCTATGCCACGCCAGAAAGGAAAGTGATTGTTCAGCCATGTACATTTCTACGGGTTCAGCTCATGTGGCTCTGAAGTAAAGTACCACAGACTACAGCAGCAGACTGGAGGGGCCGAAGCAGAAGCAGCTCACTATGCCTCTGAGAGAGACTGAATTCACCCTGAATGGGCCTGCTGAAGTCATTCATGTGTAAAGCACAGCACAGCAGTCCCTCCTCTAGCCTCCGCTGGGGCCCGGGGACAAAGACTCACCTTCCCCAAAGAGCCACAACGGACACGGCTACAGCTCAGCTAAAACAGCCAAGGACCGCTAACACGGAAAAGATTTCAGCCTCCGCATGTCGGATTTTCGGGCAACTCAAAGGGGATTTCTATGGGGAGTTTTGGTACAACTGGTGACCGGGGAAAGCAGCTTGGTAGCCTGTGGACGGGGAGTCTTCTGACTTACTGGGGATCGATGTGAATTAATCTGCATACGCGGCACTTCTGCTGCTATAAGAACCGTCTCAGCCCCCTGTATCAGTGTCCCTCTGCGTTTCACACACACTAACACAAACATAGTGCTAGAGCATAAGGGAAAAGAATGGGACATTAACAGATGGTCCAGTGCGCTTTCAATTACCGTCCACGATGGCCTAAGTGCTAACGCTGTGGTTCCCCCAGATTAGAGCGATGCAAGAGAGAACGCCAAGCCGTAATCGCTTAACTTTACTTTCTCTTATTCTACATTTTTATTACCTCTTTCTGCACTAACAGCATGTTGGAAACTGCATGTATAGACTTAGCCTCATGCTACTGCAGAGGTACAGTATGTTGATGAGTATTCAAACCACTGGACCAAATTCCAAAGCCTTGAAAAAATTGCTGTAGATTGTTGGGGTAACTTTCTTGGGTAGAGTAGGCTATAATACTGCAATCCATTTGATTTTCCATTGATGCAGTGAAACTAAAACTAAACTAAAGTACTTTACATTCACCATAAATCATTGACAGTGACAGCAGCTCCCCAAGGATATGATGCTACCTTCAAAAGGGCCCGGTGATATGACATACTGACTCCAGCGTCCGGTTTATTTAGAGTCACACACGCACAGACAGACACAAACACATACACACACCCCACTGCTGTGTCTCCTGTGCTGGGGCTGGATGCCAGGCAGCAAACACTGTCATTGTCATGCTCAGGCAGTCATGTCCTTGTCTGCCTGTCTGGGTCCTAGCTCGGGTTTATGATGTGTGAAGGCAAACAGGCAGGCCTGACCTGAACACTTCAGTGTGTGACTGTGATAGTTGCTAGCACACACACACACACACTATCCCCTCCAGTCATACTGATGACAGGATGGGATAAAGTCTGAGGGGTGTCAAATGCCTCCGAGGCGTCCTGTGTACTTAAGAGGTGTTACCGGGACTCTTCATTTGGCACACTTGTCCACTCCACTCATTTGGGGGGCGGTGATATATGACTGGGCATTTGTGTCGGCTTTATTCATGCAAGGTGACTGGCTAAAAGGAGGTTCATGACAGTGGACTCCCTGCTTTGTCTTCCAACCCACAGCTTTAATACAGCCTTGCAGGCTAGAGCCTGTTAACATGTATGGGGAAGCCAAATCAGCCACTGCGTGGAGCTGGATCATCTAGCCAGTACAAGATATCCTAGGATTCCAAATGGACTGGATAGATGGTGACAATTGGGGATATTTATTTATTTAGGCCTATTTAATTTAACCTTTATTTTACTAGGCAGGTCAAATTCTTATTTACAATGACCGCCTGGCCTGCCTATCTGTATGTCTGAGCCTGTCTGCCTCTCTCTCTACCTCCCTCCCTCCCTCATTCCCTCTCTACCTCCCTCCCTCCCTCATTCCCTCTCTACCTCCCTCCCTCCCTCATTCCCTCTCTACCTCCCTCCCTCCCTCATTCCCTCTCTACCTCCCTCCCTCCCTCATTCCCTCTCTAACTACCCCTCCCTCCCTTCTCTACTGTACTGACCTGCTCTAAAGGTTCACTGAGTCTCTCCAGCATCCAGAGGCTGGAGTGACTGTTGACCATGACCAAGAGGTCCTGGCCTTGTCTCTGCTAATCAGTCAAGCCCTCTCCAGACAGACGAGGTCCACTCAGGCGGCTGAACGCTTACAGCGCAGAGCCCAGTGGCAGAAGGACAAATATGTGCGGGTTTTATGATGATATATTATTATTACATAATCATTATTACAGGGTTTAGAGACTTAAGGGAATATGGCTATAGATGAGTATCATGATAAAGATAACTTCTATTGTTGTATAAAGATGATTACATATTATTAGAGTTCTGGCTCAGGCTGTACTATGTAGGCTACTTCTTGTTCATATTCAGGCACCTGTTCAAAAGAGTGGGTCATATTCCCTCTGTTGTCGACTCGTGGCTTGTAGAGGTTAAGATGCCTGTGTTCTCCTCTCTCTTCTCTTTATCTCCCTTCAGTCTTTCTCTGCATTCTGCAGTCCAAATGTTTACACACTTCCATGGCAGCTGAGTTGACTTCCCGGTCGGACAGACTCATCGTAAGCTAGCCCGTAGGAGTGTAAGTGTTGGGGTACGTCCCAAATGGAACCCTATTCCCCATGTAGTGCACTTCTTTTGATCAGAGCCCTATGGTATTCCCTATGGGCCCTGGTCAAAGGTAGTGCACTACATAGGGAATAGGGTTCCATTTGGGACAGATGCACCGTCATACTACATCAGCAGCAGGCAGCAGTGCTAGCTAGCTAACAGGGAAGGCTATTGTATAATAAATGGGCCTGCTATCTCCTGCACTGTCAGGTGGTATAGCTAGCAGGCTCTCTGGGAGCCTCCGGAGGCAAGGCTTCTATTCCCCGGCTGAGAGCAACACTGAATCATCCAAATTGACAGGGAAAAAAATCTAGCGCATCCCAGCTCGTATCCGAAAGCTCTTCTCCCCGCACTTTCAAAGGGACTACCGTGGGCAAGATAAATTAACTTGACTATTGTGCTTATTCTTCCAAGCTTGTAAAGGCATCCCATGCCTCCGTTTGTGACGCCGAGAGAGACATTGAGAGAGTGTGTCTTATATTTGTTATAGGCATATTACTAACACTCCTGCAGTATAGATAAACAGAACAGCAGCTAATGCTGTATCAATCACTCTGTCATGAGCCCTCTCACTCCACCGGGTTACCACCTTAATTGGTTTCCACTATCTTCCACTCTGCTCACCTCCCTCTCTCTACTCAGCCTAACTAGCTCCACCTGTCCCTGCTCTGCTCGGCTCTAATTACTCTGCCAGCTGCGCTGCATTACCCACTAACCTCTCCCAGTATTTAAGGCCCTGTCTTTCAGCTCTCCGGTGTCAGATCGTCTGCAAAGCTCACACCCGGAACCTGTTTGCTCGCGCTTCTGGCTCACCCTGGTTTTGTGACCCCGGACCTGCCTGTTTATTGGATACTCTTCTGCCTTAGGAGATCCAGACCTGCTTCTGCCATTACGACTCCTGACTACTCTTCAATCCCGGTAACTCTGACCAGCCTTCTGCCTTGCTACTACGTATTTTGGATTCCCTTGAACTGTACTGCTGCCTGGTTTCATTCCGCCCTGTTGTGTCTGTGTCTCCCCCAGGACTTCTGGACCACCCACCACCGGCTTCATAGGACGCATCGCTGCCACTGGGGGGGCACAGACCCAGCGCATTGGACGGGATCCCTGTTACCCCTGGAGCCTTCATTCACTCCCCTACTTCCCCTTTTCCCTTAAGTTTAATAAACTTTCTGGTGTGACGCAATTGTGGTCCTCTGGTCGTCTGTCTGAAACGTGACAGTACGATCTGACCATTATGGACTCAGCGCACACTTTCCCCGACATGGAAACCGATGAGCATGAGCAGCAGTTCCAGCAGCAGCAACAACAACTCGCCATGCTCATTCAACTCCTCACCAACCTTACCCCAGCCAGTCTGCCCACCAGCCCAGCCCCCGAGTTACCTGCCCCGGTCATTGCAGCCGCTGCTCGGAACCCAAGATTGGAAACCCCGAGCGGTTCAACGGCGATTCAACCCAGGTCCGGCCATTCCTGACTAGCTGCCGACTTCAGTTCTCCTTGCAGCCAAGGACCTTCGCCACGGAGGGGGCTAAAGTTGGGTATGCCATCACTCACCTGACGGGCCGAGCTCGACTCTGGGGAACAGCAGAGTTCGAACGTCAAACCCCCCGCATGTGCAACCTTCGACCTGTTTGCTGAGGAGATGCTGAAGGTGTTTGACCTGGATTCACCCACCGCAGAGGCGTCTCGTGAACTGTTCAGTATTCGACAAGGCAGACGTACAGTCGCAGACCATTCCATCGACTTCCGAACCCTGGCTAGACGAAGTTCTTGGAACACACCACCGTTGGTGGACGCGTTCTTCCATAGTTTGGCTGACTATATCAAGGACGAGTTGGTCTCCCATGAACTGCCTTCCACTCTTGATGAAGCCATCGCACTGACTGTCAGGATCGACAGAAGGATACAGACCCGTCGTCGTGAGAGGGGGCGCCAAGGTCCACCTACTACCGGCATTCGGAGAGATCCGACTGGGCTCCTGTCATCTACTGCCACTCACCCAGGTCAGCTTGATCAGTCTGAGCCTATGGAGATTGGGCGAGCCTCCCTCACTCCTGCAGAGCGCCAGCGCCGCTTCACCTCAAACCTCTGCCTCTATTGTGGAGGTGATGGACATCGTGTGGTAACCTGCCCTTTAAAGGGCCGAAGCTCACCGGGCGTAGGGGAGTCCGGTCGAGTTCTATGACCATCCAGTCCTCCGACCGCAAACCCCTGCTGCAAGTTCACCTCCGCCTCTCTGACTCAACTCACACCCTGGCTGCTCTGGTGGATTCTGGCGCCGAAGCCAACATAATGGACGTCAAGCTGGCACGCCAACTGGGACTGGAGAACCTCCGTTTGACACCTCCTATTCCTGCCCGGGCACTGGACGGACACTTACTCGGATCGGTCACTCATGTCACGGCCCCGGTCTCGATGAGTCTGTCCGGAAACCATCAAGAAACTATCCAGTTTCACCTGCTCCCCCTCTCCAGGCCAACCCCTCATCCTGGGTTACCCATGGCTCCGCCCGGCACAACCCTCAGCTCGACTGGGTGACCGGGGTGATCAGGGAGTGGGGAGAGGACTGCCACCGAACCTGCCTGCTTGCTGCCGCACTACCCCCTCGGCCAGTACCTACTAACTCCGCTCCGGACCTCTCCAATGTCCCAGAATGCTACCATGGTCTCAGAGAGGTGTTTAACAAAGCAAGAGCCACATCTCTGCCCCCTCACCGACCGTACGACTGTGCCATCGACCTCCTCCCTGGAACAGCTCCTCCAAGGGGTCGTCTTTATTCGTTGTCTGCTCCTGAAAGAAAGTCCATGGAGGACTACATCAATGGCTCTCTGTCCGCAGGATTAATCCGTTCATCTTCATCTCCTGCTGGTGCTGGCTTCTTCTTTGTGGGGAAGAAGGACGGATCTCTTCGCCCCTGCATCGACTACAGGGGACTCAACGACATCACAGTGAAAAACCGTTACCCTCTGCCTCTGCTCACCTCTGCTTTTGAGTTGCTCCAGGGAGCCACTGTTTTTACCAAGTTGGATCTCAGAAACGCTTACCACCTAGTGCGGATCCGGGGAGGGAGATGAATGGAAAACCGCATTCAATACACCAACAGGCCACTACGAGTATCTGGTTATGCCTTTTGGCCTCACCAATGCTCCTGCTGTGTTCCAGGCTCTAGTGAATGATGTACTGCGGGACATGTTAAACAAGTTTGTCTTCGTTTACCTGGATGACATCTTAATTTACTCCAGAAACCTGTCTGAACACACCCGCCATGTCCAGCAAGTCCTTCATCGTCTTCTGGAGAATTCCCTCTACGCCAAGGCAGAGAAATGTGAGTTTCACGTCAAGACAGTGGCCTTCCTGGGGTACATAGTGGCAGAAGGAAGTATCCAAATGGATCCTGCCAAAGTATCAGCAGTCACTTCGTGGCCAGTTCCGGAGAACAGAAAGAAGCTGCAACAGTTTCTGGGGTTTGCTAACTTCTATAGGAAGTTTATCCGGAACTACAGTACCGTTGCTGCCCCTCTCACTGCTCTAACCAGCACCAAGCAACCCTTCACCTGGACCCCAGCAGCCGACAAAGCCTTCAGTACCCTCAAGGTGAGGTTCACCTCCGCTCCCATCCTCCAGATGCCTGATGTGGACCGGCAATTCATTGTGGAGGTGGACGCCTCGGATGTGGGAGTTGGTGCTGTGATTTCTCAGTGGGCTGCGGAGGATAGGAAGCTCCATCCCTGTGCCTTTTTCTCACGTCGGTTGTCCCCCTCTGAGTGCAATTACGACATAGGGAACCGTGAGCTGCTGGCTGTGAAGCTTGCCTTGGAGGAGTGGCGTCACTGGCTGGAGGGGTCCACCATTCCATTTCTCGTTTGGACCGATCATAAGAACTTGGAGTACATCCGCACGGCCAAACGGTTGAACTCCAGGCAGTCCCGCTGGGCCCTGTTCTTCACCAGGTTTAATTTCACTCTGTCATACCGGCCTGGATCACGCAACACCAAGCCAGACGCCCTCTCCCGTCAATTCCAGAAGGATGACACCCCTCCAAGGACCCTGTGTCGATTCTGCCAAGTCCCTGCATCGTTGCAGCTCTGACCTGGGCTGTTGAGGAACAGGTGCTGGAGGCTCTCCGTAACCAGCCAGGTCCCAGCACTTGCCCAGCTGACCGCCTTTTTGTCCCCGAAGACCTGAGGTCCCAGGTCATTCAGTGGGGACATGACTCCCGCCTAGCTTGTCACCCTGGCTCCACCCGCACTTACAACCTGCTCGCCCAGAGGTTCTGGTGGCCCTCTCTGAGGAAGGATGTACGGGAATTCGTCCAAGCCTGCCCCATCTGCAACCAACACAAGTCGTCCTGCCAGCCCCCAGCCGGATTGCTGCAGCCCCTGCCTGTGCTCAGACGTCCCTGGTCTCACATCGCCCTTGACTTTGTCACGGGGCTGCCCCCCTTCAAGTGGCATGACCGTCATTCTCACCATCGTTGACCGTTTCAGCAAGATGGCACACTTCATTCCCCTCCCCAAGCTCCCAACCGCCAAGGAGACCGCCCAGGTGGTCCTGGAACACGTCTTCCGGATCCACGGACTGCCAAGGGATGTTGTTTCTGACCGTGGTCCACAATTCTCCTCCGCTTTTTGGAAGGAGTTCTGTCACCTGCTGGGAGCCACAGTCAGTCTGACTTCCGGATTCCATCCCCAATCCAATGGGCAGTCAGAGCGGGCTAATCAGGAGCTCGAGAAGGCACTGCGATGCATGACTTCACGCAACCCCCACTCCTGGTCGCAGCAATTGACATGGGTGGAGTACGCACACAATTCTCTGACCTGCTCTGCCATCGGTATGTCCCCTTTCCAATGTGTTTATGGATACCAGCCTCCTCTATTTGCCAGCCAGGAGGAGGAGGTTACTTGCCCATCTGCACTTGCTTTTGCCCGTCGATGTCGCCGCACCTGGTCACAAGCCCGAGCCACACTCCTCAGGTCCGTTGCCAGCTACACTACCGGGGCCAACCGTCGGAGAATTCCTGCTCCCACCTACCATGTTGGTCAAAGGGTGTGGTTGTCATCGAAGAACCTGCCACTCAGGGTGGAGTCGCAGAAGCTGGCACCTCGATTCATTGGCCCATTCCCTATCATAAGAGTGATTAGCCCAACTGCTGTCCGGCTCCAACTGCCTAATTCCCTGAGGGTGCACCCCACTTTCCATGTGTCTAAGATTAAGCCCATCCATGAGAGTCCGCTGGTCCCTGCTGCGCCTGGTCCTCCTCCTCCACGGCTCGTCGATGGTGGTCTGGTTTACACCGTCCCGCCGCCTGCTTCGGTCCAGACGGAGGGGTAGGGGTCTCCAGTACCTCATTGACTGGGAGGGCTATGGACCTGAGGAAAGGACCTGGGTGCCAGCTAGTCGGATTGTGGATAGGACTCTCATCACCGCTTTCCACCAACGGCATCCTGATCAACCTGCAATCCGTAGGGGCCGCCCCAGAGGGGTCCCTAACCGTCCGGCCCGCTCGGCTTCCTGTCCTGTGCCTGATCCTGTCTCGGGACCTGTCCCATCTCCCGACCACGGCCCTCCGGCTTCCTCCGAGGATGAGGACGTTCACTCGGACCGTTCGGAGGAGTTCTAGCCCTCCTCCGGCTCCCCTCCTCCCGCCCGGCGTGGTGTTGCTCTTGGGACTTCTGGGGCCGTCCCTTGGGGGGGTTCTGTCATGAGCCCTCTCACTCCACCGGGTTACCACCTTAATTGGTTTCCACTATCTTCCACTCTGCTCACCTCCCTCTCTCTACTCAGCCTAACTAGCTCCACCTGTCCCTGCTCTGCTCGGCTCTAATTACTCTGCCAGCTGCGCTGCATTACCCACTAACCTCTCCCAGTATTTAAGGCCCTGTCTTTCAGCTCTCCGGTGTCAGATCGTCTGCAAAGCTCACACCCGGAACCTGTTTGCTCGCGCTTCTGGCTCACCCTGGTTTTGTGACCCCGGACCTGCCTGTTTATTGGATACTCTTCTGCCTTAGGAGATCCAGACCTGCTTCTGCCATTACGACTCCTGACTACTCTTCAATCCCGGTAACTCTGACCAGCCTTCTGCCTTGCTACTACGTATTTTGGATTCCCTTGAACTGTACTGCTGCCTGGTTTCATTCCGCCCTGTTGTGTCTGTGTCTCCCCCCAGGACTTCTGGACCACCCACCACCGGCTTCATAGGACGCATCGCTGCCACTGGGGGGCACAGACCCAGCGCATTGGACGGGATCCCTGTTACCCCTGGAGCCTTCATTCACTCCCTACTTCCCTTTTCCCTTAAGTTTAATAAACTTTCTGGTGTGACGCAATTGTGGTCCTCTGGTCGTCTGTCTGAAACGTGACACACCTAGGTTGGTTTTCAAATGGCACCCTGTTCCCCCATAGGGCTCTGGTCAAAAGGAGTGCACTATATAGGGAATAGGGTGCCATTTGGGACACAGGCATTCACTAGCACTCACAATGACCAAGGATGGCCATGTCTCTGTTCACAATACAGCTACAAATGATCCGAGACGGATGATCTAATCGAGAGAATGCTCATTGAAATTAGTAACATACAGTGACTTCCGAAGGTATTCACACCCCTTGATTTTTTCCACATTTTGTCTTGTTACAGCCTGAATTTAAAAGGGATTAAATTGATATTTGTGTCACTGGTATATACATAATACCCCATAATGTCAAAGTGGAATTATGTTTTTAGAAATGTTTACAAATTAATAAAAAACGAAAAGCTGAAATGTCTCGAGTCAATACGTATTCAACCCCTTTGATACGGCAAGCCTAAATAAGTTCAGGAGTAAAAATGTGCTTAACAAGTCACATAATAAGTTGCATGGACTCACTCTGTGTGCAATAATAGTGTTTAAAATGATTTTTGAATGACTACCTCATCTCTGTACCCCACACATACAATTATCTGTAAGGTCCCTCAGTCGAGCAGTGAATTTTAAACACAGATTCAACCACAGACCAGGGAGGTTTTCCAATGCCTCGCAAAGAAGGGTAGATGGGTAAAAATAAAACAAGCAGACATTGAATATCCCTTTGAGCATGGTGAAGTTATTAATTACACTTTGGTTGGTGTAACAATACACCCAGCCACTACAAAGATACAGGCATCCTTTCTAACTCAGTTGCCGGAGAGGAAAGAAAACCGCTCAGGCCAATGGTGACTTAAAACAGTCACAGTTTGATGGCTGTTATACGAGAAAACTGAGGATGGATCAACAACACTGTAGTTACTCCACAATACTAACCTAAATGAGTGCAAAGAAGGAAGCCTGTACATAATAAAAACATTCCAAAACATGCAGCCTGTTTGCAATAAGGCACTAATGTAAAACTGATAATAATTTGGCAAAGAAATGAACTTTATGTCCTGAATACAAAGTGTTATGTTTGGGGCAAATCCAACACAACACATCACTGAGTATCACTCTTCATATTTTCCAGCATGGGGGTGGCTGCATTATGTTATGGGTATACTTGCCATCGGCAAGTTTACTTAGGATAAAATGCTTCAGTCTGCTTTCCAACAGACACTGGGAGACAAATTCACTTTTCAGCAGGATAATAACCTAAAACACAAGGCCAAATATACACTGGAGTTGCTTACCAAGACGACGCTGAATGTTCCTAAGTGATCTAGCAATGATCTACAACCAACTTGACAGAGCTTGAAGAATGTTATAAAGAATAATGGGCAAATATTGTACAATCCAGGTGTGCAAAGCTCTTAAGAGACTTACCCAGAAAGACGCACAGCTGTAATCGCTGCCAAAGGTGATTCTAACATGTATTGACTCAGTGGTGTGAATACTTATGTAAATTAGACTTTTTGCAACAATTTCTAAAACCATGTTTTCACTTTGTCATTACGGGGTATTGTGTGCAGATGGGTGAGAAAATGTTTTATATTGAATTCATTTTGAATTCAGGCTGTAACAAAACAAAATGTGGAATAAGTCAAGGGGTATGAATGCTTTCTGAAGGCACTGTTGGTTGGAGGAGAATGCCATAATGTAGGCTAGCTAGCACATCTAGACCTATTAGGTTAGGCCTATGTCAAAAAAGACTTCACTATTCCATTCTCTAGTTCTCCGTCCTAAATGGCACCCTATTTCCTAGTGCACTACTGTGGGCCCTGGTCAAAATAGTGCACTATATAGGGAATAGGGTGCCATTTGGGATATATCCCAGGGTCATTACCAATCCCTCTTAGGACCAAAGTGGCCCAGTACTGACCTGTGTGATGTGAGGGAGAAGTTGAAGCTCAGAATGAAATAGAACACGATTATGTTGTATCTCTATGATCTGAAGCTCCACCCGGGGCTAATTAGTATAAATTCATACAGTACTGACTCTTTCTTACTACAAGCCCTCTCTTCCACCTTCTCTCTCCCTGTCTTCTCTGTTTTCCGCTCTTTCCCATCACTCTCCCTCTCACCCTTTCTCCCTATCTCCCCCTCCCTCTCTTCCTCTCTCCCTCTCCCCGTATCTCCCTCTTTCCTTTCCGTCTCCCCTTCTTTCCCTCCCTCCCTCCCTCTTACATGGAGAGTGTGTACTAACTGAGATCATTATCATTTCCAGTCAGAGACGCCTGACGCTTTCCTACCCAACAAAAAGACTTGCGGGGGAACTCACACTGCACACTCACTCATACACACTCTCACACAATCTCGGCAAAACAAATGGGCATCATGTCTGAGGATTCACACGCTCCTCACAGATTACAGAAAATAATGAGCCTGGCTCAATTAACACAGAGCGAGATCAGTATTACTGTATGTTGAAATTGCTCTCATTAAAGCTCTGGGAATCGTCGAAACATGTTCTAAACTATCATGTGGATGTCAGGGACTGTCTGTCCTTGCATCTACACTGTAAAACAAATCTAGTTGTTTGAACTAATTATTATTAAGTAACAGGTTCCACAGCCTTTTTTTTTTTTACTCAACTTTTCGGTCCAAGTGTTACTCAAAAAAATATATATAATTGGCCCAAACTTAGCTCCAACGTAGGCAAAAATGCAGTCAACTTAAAATGATTTGTTTGCTTAAATTGTCTCATATGTTAATTTAACTCGAAATTATTATTTTGGCATCTTAACTAAAAAAGTATGTGGAACTAGTTAGACACACACAGTGCTTTTAACATACAATGTTTTCAGCGTACATATCTTTGACACACGTTGACACACATGCATGCGTATGAGCGTGCATGCGTGTGTGTGCGGGTGTGTGCATGTGTGACTGGGTGTGTGTGTGCATGTGTGACTGTGTGTGTGTGTGTGTGTGTGTGTGTGTGTGTCTGTGTGTGTGTGTGACTCTAAATAAACTGGACAGTGGAGTCAGTATGTCACATCATTCGGCCCTTTTAAAGGTAGCATCATAGCCTTGGGGGGCTGCAGTCTACCCTACCCAAGAAAGTTACCCCAACAATCTACAGCAAATTTCTCAAAGCTTTGTAATTCATTGAAAACGTTGTATGTTAAAAGCATTGTGTGTGTGTCTGTGTAACTAGTTCCACAGCCTTTTTTTTTTAGGTAAGATGCCCAAATAATAATTGGAGTCAACAATTTGTATTTAGTTAATTCATATGAATGAACATAAGAGACAATTTGAGCAAACACATAATTTTAAGTGAACTGCATTTTTGCCTACGTTTTCTAAAGTTGGAGCTAAGTTTAGGCCAACATATTTTTAAGGTCACACTTGGACTGAAAAGTTGATTAAACTAATAATTAGCTGAAACAACAATATTTGTTTTACAGTGTAGAACGCTGGCGATGAATTTCAGAGGGGTTACATTTCCCTAGCCCCAACACTTAACTTCATACCAAAACAAGTGGCGCGGCTGCCATTTTTCTGATAAACAAATCCCAGATTGTAGCTTTTAAGAAACAACAGGAATTATTCCATCCTAGTAACAGTACTATACAGATTCTTCTATTTATGAAATGGAATAATTGAATCGTGTTTCTGTGTGTGACAGCATCATTCATATGTCACATTATGTTCGTAAACCTCTTGGGTTTTGCAGGGGGACTCAAATAGATCATAATTGCCAAGAGGTTCAGGCATGGGTGGCGAAGGTAAATGAATGATCACACACACACAAATGCGCACACACAGGTAAAGTAATTATTTAGTTGTGACTTTCCTTTAGTCCTCCTAGGGACCAAAATAACATTTGGTACGCAATGGAACAAACATTGTTTGCTACACTTTAATATAAAGGCTAATATAATAACGATATATCGCTTATATGTGTGTAGGAGAATAGCTCTATCTGCATAATTCTGGATTCATTCACAATGGAACATACTTTGTATGTTATAATCCAATATTAGGGTAATATGATCATGATAAATAGCCTATGTGTGTCTCACTGTTTATACTGCATTACCTCACTATCTTGGATACATTTAATTCTGGATTAATTAACCCTTCATTAAGGGTAAGACAAACTCAATTTGCATCGGCAGCTTCAATTTGTCCTCCTCTGCCTGTAAATGGATAGATATCTCATTAAAACCAGAAATAATAATACGATAATAGGAAACACATCTCCCCTTACAGATGCAGGATCTTAATTTGCGGCAGTTTGCTAGAGCAAGAAAATAATCCTGCTGCAACAGGAAATTTGAATTATTATTGTCACGCCCTGGCTCTGGGGACTCTGAAATGTTGAGCCAGGGTGTGGATTTTTCTATGTTTAGTTTTCACTGTGTAGCTTCTATGTTGTATTTTCTATGTTTTGGTTCTAGATCGTATAGATCTATGTTGGGCAGGGTGGTTCCCAATCAGAGGCAGCTGTTTCTCGTTGTCTCTGATTGGGAGCCATACTTAGGTAGGCTGTTTTCATCTGTTCTTTGTGGGATCTTGTTCCGTGTTGGTTTGTGTTAGACCGAGGACGTCACGTTATCGTTTGTTGTTTTGTTCGTGTGATACTTTATAAAATAAAATATGTTTGCATTCAACGCTGCGCCTTGGTCCTCCTCCTTCGACGATCGTGACAATTATGTGGATTATAATTAATGGACATATTTGTAGGGGTTGATGCATTTTTCGTAAGGGAAAATCAAGTCTGAAATTTCAAAGGGGGAAATTACAAACTTCAGAAGCCTTTTTAAACCTCAAATCCACTAAAATGATCCTGCAACAGGTTGATCAAATTAAGATCCTACATCTGCATGTGAGTCTGCAGGAAACAAACCCACTCACAAACAAAAAGATGACGCTTATGAGAAATAAGGACACATTGGCCTACACATGCAGGCACACAAATCTAAAACAACAAAAAGAAGCTATCACACAGACATGCAAACTACATACAAACACCAACCACAGTTCGAAAGCACAGTTTGCACACACAAGCACGGGTATCCATTAGTCTATATATCCTATTGAAGCCCTCATCCACTTCTCATATCAGTCTGCAAGCACTTGCTGTGTTTACTGGGAGCAGCTCGGCCATCACACGGCCATACCAATTATCTACAGGACGTGTCAGAGGCGAGGGGCGAGGGGCGAGAGTCAGCACAGGGCCAGACAGACAGGGAGTAATGAAACAGGCTGGATGAAAGTCCTTTGATGTCACACAAGCACGTACACGCACACACACGCGCAAGAAATTTGGCCTGTCACCTAAAACCCTCTCAAACCTTTACAGATGCACAATTGAGAGCATCCTGTCGGGCTGTATCACTGCCTGGTATGGCAACAGCACCGCCCACAACCGCAGGGCTCTCCAGAGAGTGGTGTGGTCTGCACAACGCATCACCGGGGGCAAACTACCTGCCCTCCAGGACACCTACAACACCCGATGTCACAGGAAAGCCAAAAAGATAATCAAGGACAACTACCACCCGAGCCACTGCCTGTTCACCCCGCTATCATCCAGAAGGCGAGGTCAGTACAGGTGCATCAAAGCTGGGACCGAGAGACTGAAAAACAGCTTCTATCTCAAGGCCATCAGACTGTTAAACAGCCATCACTAGCACAGAGAGGCTGCTGCCTACATACAGACTTGAAAATCACTGGCCACTTTAATAAATGGAACACTAGTCACTTTAATAATGCCACTTTAATAATGTTTACATATCTTGCATTACCCATCTAATATGTATATACTGTATTCTATAATATCTATTGCATCTTAGCCTATGCCACTCTGATAATGACATTGCTCATCCATATATTTATATATTCTTATTCCATTCCTTTACTTAGATTTGTGTGTATTAGGTTTTTGTTGTGGAACTGTTAGATATTACTTGCTAGATATTGCTGCACTGTCGGAACTAGAAGCACAAGCATTTCACTACACTCGCAATAACATGTGTATGTGACCAATACATTTGATTTTATTTTATTTTGACACACACAAAAACACATGCACCAGCGCACACACTCCTCTAAGCGGAGGGTTACCTCACCGCACAGTCTAGTCACACTCCATGTACCACACACAGCGAGCATACATGCACTGCTAAGTAAGAGCACAACTTGGCCTATATTTGTTTTCTAACAGAAAACATGCTGGATAGAGCGGGAGTTAGAGAGGAGGAGGAGAG
>NC_059215.1:352500-387500 GCF_020615455.1 Coregonus clupeaformis
GTAGGCTTGATTACCAACAATGACGAGACAGCCTACAGGGAGGAGGTGAGGGCTCTGGGAGTGTGGTGCCAGGAAAATAACCTCTCACTCAACGTCAACAAAACAAAGGAGATGCGACCCCTATCCACATCGACTGGACCGCAGTGGAGAAGGTGGAAAGCTTCAAGTTCCTTGGCGTACACATCACTGACAAACTGAAATGGTCCACCCACGCAGACAGTGTAGTGAAGAAGGCGCGACAGAGCCTCTTCAACCTCAGGAGGCTGAAGAAATGTGGCTTTGCACCTAAAACCCTCACAAACGGGGGAAAACTACCCGCTTTCCAAGACACCTACAGCCCACGATGTCACAGGAAGGCCAAAAAGATCTTCAAGGACATCAACCACCCAAGCCACTGCCTGTTCACCCCGCTATCATCCAGAAGGCGAGGTCAGTACAGGTGCATCAAAGATGGGACCGAGAGAATGAAAAACAGCTTCTATCAGACCGTTAAATAGCCATCACTAGCACATTAGAGGCTGCTGCTGCCTATTGAAATCACTGGCCACTTTCAGAAAAGGAACATTAGTCACTATAATAATGTTTACATATCTTGCACTATTCATCTCATATGTATATATTGTTAGATATTACTTGTTAGATATTACTGCACTGTCGGAGCTAGAAACACAAGCATTTCGCTACACCCGCAATAACATCTGCTAAACACGTGTATGTGACAAATAAAATGTGATTTGATTTGATCTCTCCTTTACCCTCCTTTACTTCTTCCCCCGCTACTCATTCTTTCTCCTCCCTCTTCTCTTTCTCTCTCGGCTTCCCTTTCCTCTTCTCCTTGAAACGGCGCGGTGATGAGATGAGAAAACCGCTTGACAGATAGTTGTCACAGGCCGTGACATTATTTTTTTTTACATTTCATTACAAAAAAATCGATCATGCCTGGCAAATATAAAAATGGGTGGAAGAGTAGAAAACACATGGGAAAAAAGTGCCTGAAATGAACCAAATCAATCCCACAGGCTTTGTCTTAGAACAAACATTTTCACTCCTCTTTCTCAAATCAAATCTCTTTGTGGTCTCCCTTGGAGCTGTGATTTAGAGTTTCCCACTGCTGCACTCTTTGGAGACTGGCTGCCTTTATGAACTATGTGGCCGTGTAATAAATGAAGTATTGTCACATTTTATGGCAGACTGTTGAGGTGCTGTATAATGACCCAGGCTATCTTACTAAGAGAAACAGCAGGCTGCATGACCAGGCAACCTCAGTAAAAGTAATAGAAAGCTAAAGCTCCAGTGCTGGGTGACCAGCCAAGAGAAACAGCAGGCTGCAGTTCCAATGTTGGCCTCAGTCTCAGTCGGAGAGTCAAGGAGTCAGTTTACAGAGCAGAGAGAGAAAGAGATAAACAGAGTGAGAGAGAGACACAGAGAGAGAGAGAGAGAGAGAGAGAGAGAGAGATAGAGAGAGAGAGAGAGAGAGAGAGAGAGGGGAGCTGTCCATGGTGGAAGCCTTCTCCCTCACACAGCATAGAGAGAAAGCGGGCAATGCTGCACTCCCTGTGTTCATAAACACACACACTAATGTCTCTCACATCCACAAATAGGCTAGACAAACAAAAGCTGACTCTCATCTCTATCTCTATCTCTCTGTCTCTCTGTGGTGCATTATCTCTGTTCCAATCAGTGTGGTATCTGCTATTATATTATTATGTGCCTCCCAGTGTGGGGGCCTCCTATGGGAAGCCTCAGCCACATCACATTCTGCTGACCAAGCACTAGCAACACTGACTGTGTGTGTGTGTGTGTGTGTGTGTGTGTGTGTGTGTGTGTGTGTGTATGTGTGGTGTGTGGGTGTGCTTGTGTGTGTGTGTGTGTGTGTGTGTGTGTGTGTGTGTGTGTGTGTGTGTGTGTGTGTGTGTGTGTGTGTGTGTGTGTGTGTGTGTGTGTGTGTGTGTGTGTGTGCATGAGACAGGGGGTGGGGTTGCAATACAATGTTAACCAATGAACTGCCGGTGACTTTCAACTGTCCTTGCCATGATCATCACCACAAAACAACCAGCACATACACACTAGGACTACTAATGAACTGTCATTTGACAAGCAACCAATTGCTACACAGCACTACAAGCTACAAGTTCTGGTTCATTTTGCTTCATCACAGAATACAGGCTAATTCCCGCACACTTGTTGCTTTCTTTGGAATAACAAATCTCAGTGCCTCAGAAGGAAATCAAATTCCATTCTCTATTTGCTCACACATCAAGTCATGCTTTAAAGATTGCTTCTGTTTGGTTGTTGTTGCTTGTTTGTTAAGCCAGTCGTCCAGGGACGCCAGGACCATCCGTCACTAACCCATAAATAAAATCAACAGCAAAGTTGAAAGAGAACAGAAATTATGCTCGTTACAACGGGGCAGGCCAACGCTGGCAAGAAGTGTAGAATCGATACTTCCAAAACTCTCAAGGGGAAGCTGGAGTAAAGGGGTTGTAGAGGAAAGTACAAGGCAGTTTCAAAACAGATACAGACAGTATATGTGTGTGTGTGCTGCTACCTGCTGCCTGCCCTGAAGCTGCAGGTTTATCAAAGCTTTCTTAGAGAAGCGGTTGCTAAGAACGCTAGTTTCAGGGGAAAACCACAATGGAAAAAACTACTTGTATCTTTTGAAACCTTTTCCTTACAGACTCTCTCTGCCTGCTAGTCTCTCTGCTAGTCTTTCCAGCATGTTGTCAACTATAACCAGCGAGTGGGAGCTTGGCTGGGTTTGAACCCAAGTCTCCTGTGCACCACAAGACCGTGTTAGCCCATTGTGCTAAAGGCTGCAGCCCAGGCAACTCATCACAAGATCGTGGTTCGCCGAACCACCTCTGTTAAAACTGTCTCACACTAGCCAGATTATTTTATTATTATATTTATTTTTTGTCATTTAGCAGACGCTCTTATCCAGAGCGACTTACAGGAGCAATTAGGGTTAAGTGCCTTGCTCAAGGGCACATCGACAGATTTTTCACCTAGTCGGCTCAGGGATTAGAACCAGCGACCTTTCGGTTACTGGCACAACGCTCTTACCCACTAAGCTACCTGCCGCCCAGATGACTTTGTTGATCCGACCCCAGTATAGCTTAGATTTTATAACCAGTTACTTTATTACCAGTAAAACCAGAAAGCATCCTACCTTGTCGCTAGCTATAACCAGTGAGTAAGTGACCAGCTGGGTTTAAACGTAGGTCTTCGGCGCACCGCAAGACAGGTAAAGTCCAGGCTACAGTTTAGGCAGAACGGTTACTCATCACGCGATCGTGGTTTGCTGAACCACCTCCGTTACCAAACGACTATGTTAGACTGGTGAGCTAAAACCTCTGCTAAAGCTATGTGTTCCTACCTGTGTGACCAGGGGCTCCAGCAGCCGCTCCACGGTCAGGGTGCGGATCTCCAGACTCTTGGGGTCCCATTTCAACAGGATGGGGGACGTAGCGGTGGTCATGGTCTCTGTTGGAGGAACAAACAGAGAGAGAAGTTTAAAAAACACGCTTATTTGGTTGGAGAGGAAAAACAGATGGAGAGAGAGAGAGAGAGAGAGAGAGAGAGAGAGAGAGAGAGAGAGAGAGAGAGAGAGAGAGAGAGAGAGAGAGAGAGAGAGAGAGAGAGAGAGAGAGAGAGAGAGAGAGAGAGAGAGAGAGAGAGAGAGAGAGAGAGAGAGAGAGAGAGAGAGAGAGAGAGAGAGAGAGAGAGAGAGAGAGAGAGAGAGAGTCACTGTATTTATAAGCTTGTTATTTCAGTGGCGAGGCATATTTCAAAGAATTCCCCGTTTATATCTCCCTCTATTCCTAGGCAGTGACACTTCATGCCCCATAAAGAGGAGTTTAAAAGAGGGATGGTTTAGAGAGTGTTAAACTTAATGGAGGAATTTGGTGGAGTTGCTTTAGAGCTTAATGTTTCCTTTTTGACGGGGAGAGACGGGGAGAGACATAAAACAATTTCAGACAGAGGAGACTAGTGGGATGATGACAAGCGCCTCAAAACACACTTGAAAGAGACGCATATCAACTCTACCCCGGTTCAGCCATTAAGTATCAAAACTGGGGAAACAATGAGACTTTAAACTTCTTCCTATTTCTGCAAACCTGGGCATGGACCAGAGAGTCTCTGCCATAGCCGTGGGAAGTAATTTGGGGGTTCTGCGATTTTGCAGAGAAAAAAATGTGCCCGCGCTGAAGATGTCTAAATCGTTCCACTAATACAGGACTAGTAGACCCAGTGCAATACTTTTGTGAAAACATTTCAACTAAATGTATTTGAGTGTTTACCAGCATTTATAACTTGAGTCTGATAAGTATCTGTACAAAACAGTTATGGAATATAAAAACGTATTTCTATGTGAAAACTGAAATGTTCTATTCATTCCTTTTCCATAGACTCGATTATCCGGAGCAACTTACAGTAGTGAGTGCATACATTGACATACTTTCCCCCCGTGGGAATCGAACACACAACCCTAGCATTGCAGGCACCATGCTCTACCATCTGAGCCACATCATCACAGCACAAACCACTTGATGTCTCAATGTACTCAATTACTGTATTGTGCATTGTTTATCTTCATGGTGATGGAAAGTCTACAGGTACAAACCTAGATGACCTGCCTATATACAATAAACGAATGTACATTTACATTAAGTGGTTTGTAAGGATGGTAAATTAATACTACACAAAAAGTGGCTGTTTTCCATGTTATCTGATCAAGAAAAAATATATTTCATTTGATGTTTATGTTTTGTGTCTTTGACCATAACTTTGCACCTTTTGATGTAAATGTTTGAGAACAGGGTTTTGTTCTTTCTGGATACCATTAGAATGACAATCGCAGAGAAAGGGACAGGGCAACAACTCTTACAATTCCAACTATTGAATCCTGCAAGATACTGTTGTTAATTATTCAACTACCTTTTTTTTGCCAAAGCAAGATGCTGAAAACAAATGTTTGCCCACACTACAGGTCTGTGTCGGTCCACTAATACTAAAGGGCCAGTGCACTACTTTTGTGAAAAAATAAATGTAAATGACGAAATAAATCAGGCAAGAGCCACTGACTGACCGCATCTAGGATAGGCAAAAGCCCACTGACTGACCGCATCTAGGATAGGCAAAAGCCCACTGACTGACCGCATCTAGGATAGGCAAAAGCCCACTGACTGACCGCATCTAGGATAGGCAAAAGCCCACTGACTGACCGCATCTAGGATAGGCAAAAGCCCACTGACTACATTAAAGGGTCTAATACACCACTCATATCTCCACCAGTGGAGGCTGCTGAGGGGAAGACTGCTCATAATAATGTCTGGAACTGAGCAAATGGAATGGCATCTGACACATGGAAACTATGTGTTTGATGTATTTGATACCATTCCACTCATTCAGCTCCAGTCATTACCACGAGCCCATCCTCCCCAATTAAGGTGCCACCAACCTCCTTTGATCTCCATCCTCAGCAGTTAAAGATTCACAGTAAAGTCACGTTAAGTAGAATGGAGTCTGTACTGTGATTCTTTAATGACGTTGTGTTGAAGTGTTTTATTAAGGCTTGAATGTGATTCAGGGACACCTCGCACTGTTTTTCCTATTGCCTTCAAAGCTGATTGTCATTCAGAAGAGTGTGCTGGCCTAGATTTGTCTCTCAGTCTCTACCATTCCTTTCGGTGGGACCGAGAGCGAACGAGTGGGATTCTGATTACTAAAAACATATGTGGGTACAAAGCTTGAGCAGTGGCTTTGAAGAGCAGGTCTAATATATGCAGGTGAGTCTCTGATTAAGGCAGGAAACTGAAGCGGAGACACAGGCAAGGATCCATTTGGAAATATCATATACAGAAAGAGAGGGGGAGAGAGAGAGACAGAGAGAGAGACAGAGAGAGAGAGAGACAGAAGAGAGAGAGAGAGAGAGACAGAGAGAGAGAGAGAGAGAGAGAGAGAGAGAGAGAGAGAGACAGACAGACAGACAGACAGACAGACAGACAGACAGACAGACAGACAGACAGACAGACAGACAGACAGACAGACAGACAGACAGACAGACAGACAGACAGACAGACAGACAGACAGAGTTCTGTCTGAAAAATACAGCAGTTTGGCTAAGGTGAGTTGAGAAGTACGGAACTAAGTGGGATTCCAATGATTACCATTGAAAAAACCTTAGGAGTATATAGCTAAGGGGAGGTGAGAAGTACCACTAACATTTAAATGAAGTCTAATTCAAATCTGTTCTATTAACAAATTATTGTCTGAAAGTTGAGATGTGCCAAACTAAAAAAAGAGTTGAATTTACATAATTATCCATTGAAGACCACTTAGCCTAATTGGTTATAATACTCTACCTATAATTTCGATGAGTACTACCATGCTTCAAATACATGCGGGCGCGCCCGTGGGCAAACACACACACACACACACACACACACACACACACACACACACACACACACACACACACACACACACACATTGAGGTGGAGTCTAAATCCTGACAAATGCTTGTGTAGGGGCCTCCTGCTATATACTATACTATTGTCAGTAGGGGATCTGACTCAATGGGGTTCTTTGGGGTCAATAGAGTCCACAGCAGAAGGATGGAGGGGGGCAGAGGATGGAGGAGGGCTGCCGTTGCCATGGGAACGTGAAGCTAAGCAACACTCCAGTCCAATGTTGCCAGCTGCGGCATGTGGAGGGTTCCAGTGCCTCTGTCTGGTGGACAAGGGGGAGGGAGGGGGAGGGAGGGGGCACAGGGAGAGGGGGTTGAGGGGGATTGACGGTGCTGGACAGGGAGGGGGCACAGGGAGAGGGGGTTGAGGGGGATTGACGGTGCTGGACAGGGAAGGGGCACAGGGAGAGGGGGTTGAGGGGGATTGACGGTGCTGGACTGAGGGCTTCTAAAACAAGGCTGGGGGTGAATAAAGCCTTTGGGAAGACTGGCCAGCATTAAGCTCTCACTCTCTTCTATAGTAGTTAAGCAATATATGCTCAACATGAAGTCTACACCTACAAAGACAAAATCTAATATTTCAAATATTATCAAATGAACAAGAAACGCATTTTATAATCTGCATTGTAAGAAGCCTAATTGAGTGGCTCTTCCAACACAGAAATAAGAGTCATCAAAGTAAAGCATTTCTTTTGAAATGTCGTAGGAACTGCCTGTAGGCCTTTACAAATTCCTTTAATGAAACCAAAAAACAAGTGTCCTTTGCAGTGAGGATGAGTTCAGACAGACTACACACACACGGACACACAAATTAGCATCCCCTCCCCCCCCCCCCCCACCCCGGATTACACTCTTAAGGATTAATGTAGTGATCGTGATGCCATTGGCAAGATGGAGAATTTCACACACACAAACACACACACACACACACACACACACACACACACTTACGCAGGCACACAGTTCTCTGCTAGCTTAGAACAACCCATGTCATAATTGATAGTACAGGGAACCCCACAAGCAAGAGAAAATAAGAAATCTAGAACAAACGATAAGACCAGAAATGTATTTTTCCCTGTCGTTAGATCTCCCAATTAATGTCAGCTGGCAGCCAAAACAGAGCAAAGCGGAGTGACAATCAGTGTGACGCAAATGCCTCTAATTGCAAACTATGTCATTGATCAACTACGAAAATACACCAGGAAAGAAAATACCAATGTGGAAGTAGCATTGCTTTATAGCACACACATTCTACTTGCTACTTAACAGACATCACTCAAACCTTTTCCTCAGCTCCCCTCTCTCCCCATGGGTGGTAACATTTCATACAGATAGACACATTCAAGTACAATTTAAGACTGTGGAAGACAATGAACAATAATCATATACCCTTCTGTGGAATTACTGATGGCTTTGGACACTTAGGAAAAGTCCAGGGGCTGAAATACCCAGGAGGAGAGGAATAGAGAGAGAAAGAGAAAAGTAGCTTCAAATCAAATCAAATCAAATCAAATTGTATTGGCCACATGCGCCGAATACAACAGGTGCAGACATTACAGTGAAATGCTTACTTACAGCCCTTAACCAACAGTGCATTTATTTTTAACAAAAAAGTAAAAATAAAACAACAACAAAAAAAGTGTTGAGAAAAAAAGAGCAGAAGTAAAATAAAATAACAGTAGGGAGGCTATATATACAGGGGGGTACCGGTGCAGAGTCAATGTGCGGGGGCACCGGCTAGTTGAGGTAGTTGAAGTAATATGTACATGTGGGTAGAGTTAAAGTGACTCTGCATAAATAATTAACAGAGTAGCAGCAGCGTAAAAAGATAGGGTGGGGGGGCAGTGCAAATAGTCCGGGTAGCCATGATTAGCTGTTCAGGAGTCTTATGGCTTGGGGGTAGAAGCTGTTGAGAAGCATTTTGGACCTAGACTTGGCACTCCGGTACCGCTTCCGTCGGAAGGAGTCTATGACTAGGGTGGCTGGAGTCTTTGACAATTTTGAGGGCTTTCCTCAAAATTACGCAACTGCTGCCGCCATGACAACAGCGAAAGAGAGCGTGTCAATGGTTCCGTCCCAAATGGCACTCTATTCCATATATAGTGTATTACTTTTGACCGGCCCTAAAAGGTCTACAGTAGGATTTTATACAGAGTCCAACTACTGGATTTCTTCTTGTATAGTGACCCCCCCACACACACACACACACACACACACACACACACACATAAACAGTACAAAAGCGCCCAACCCCCACCTTTTCTAAACAATCATATTTCTGCTCTGAACACAACAACAATAGGAGAAGGACGATAGGGACAACTGTTGGAGGTTAGGATGTGAAATTCAAAGTATATTGTCACTGGAGCTGCCAATCATTTATGCCAAGGTGGAGAGAGAATAATTATACTGCTCACGAGAAGAGAGCATGCATGGTACAGACACACACACACACACACACACACACACATGCTCGCACACATGCACACACACACATACACACACACACACACACACACACATGCTCGCACGCACACATGCACACACATACACAAACACACACACACACACACACACACACACATAAATACTCTCCCCACAGAGAATAGGCATAGAGAATATCCTGCTGGCGACTGATGTGACGTAGATCATTGTTGGCAGTGGATGATGCCGCTGTAATGTCACAAACAACGCCCCGTCAGTGGATGTATTCACATTATGCCTAGATGTTATCAGATGAAGGCTACATGCTGCCAAGATGGCTGAAACACTGAAATGTTTTCAATACAACACATTTGTTATTATCGTGCCGACATCCAAGCCAACTCCTTGTATACGCCCTGTCTCTCTCAATCCCTTTCTCTCTTTCTCTGTTTGTCTCTCTCTCTCTCTCCGGTCCACCCACCCACCCACTCTCTTGCTGCCAAGATTGCTAACCAATGCCGTGCTTATGTGATTTTCAAAACTGAGGAGTACAGCAGGTGTTGACAGCAAAAGAACGAGCCAAGAAAGAGCGAAGCATATTTTCTCTTGAATTGCCTTGGCTGACTCACAAATCACAGGAAATATCTTTAAAAATATCTGCAGAGGGAAGAATGTGAAATTGCAGTTGATGGTTATACTCAGTTATTATTATTGATGGTTATGTGGATATAACATTTAAAATGTATTGTAACCCTCAATTCACCCAATATCTACATCTCTGAAACATCGTAACCTAAGATGCATATTGTAGAGCAAACATTTTTTCTCTTGAATTGCCTTGGCTGACTCACTAAGCACAGAAAATATCTTACAAAATTTCTGCAGAGGGAAGATTGTGAAACTGCAGTTGATGGTCATAGACATTAATGGTTATTGATGGTTATGTGGATATAACATTTTAAATGTAATGCAACCCTCAATTCGCCAATACAGATGTAGGATCTTAATTTGAGCCAGTTTGCTACAGCAGGAAAAGAATCCTGCAGCAACAGGAAATGTGAATTATTACGTGGATTCAAATTAATGGAAATTTTTTGAAGGGGCTAATACATTTTTCGGGTTGATAAATTGTACCTTTTAAAGTGGAAATTCCTAACTTTAGAAGCCTTTTTAAACCTCGAATACACTACAAGTTTGCATTTCCTGCTGTCCAGGAAAATTCTCAGCAACAAAAGAGTGTTCAAATTAAGATCCTACATCTGTATCTACAACTCTCAAACATTGGAACCTAAGACGCATATTGTAGTGCAAACAAATGCACACACACACATGCACACACATACCACAGTCCTAACAGTCACAAACACTGAGTACACACACGCAAAAACACACACACATGCTTGTGCTGAGGAAGGGAGAGAGAGAGGGAAGGAGAGTGTGTGTGTGAGTCTTTGACAGTGAAGCAGAGCAGTGTGTGTGGAGCAGAGCGCCCCAGTCAGTCAAATCATTTACTATTCCACTTTTCTAATGAGCTACAACTCATGTTCAAACGACCACGCGAGGGGAGAAGAGTAGAGGACAGAGAGAGAGAGAGAGGCACAAAGAGAGAGAGAGATTGTGTGTGTATGTGTGTGTGAGTGTGTGTGTGAGAGAGAGAGAGACACACAGAGAGTGCAAGAGAAAGAGACAGACAGAGAGATAAAGAGAGAGAGAACCTGAGCTCTCTCTAGCAGGCAAGCACTTGTCTCGGCCCCACAGCCCTTCCTTAAATCAACCACACGTAAACAAACAACAAACAGCAAGTAAACAAACAGAAATAGAAACACATGCAGTCAAAGACCAACAGACAGAGAATGGTCATAGAGGCACTGCTGCTTCAAAATAGCGAGGAGCCTCTCACAAGTGGGAACGGGTCAGCGATTAGCATCATTAGGCCCTTCACTCTGAAGTGTCGCGATTCATTCATGGGAGACAGTGGCCAGGTAAACAAAGCCAAAGCATGGATCTTACTGTGTCCATAGACTGCTTACGGGGGAAGGAAACCATCAAATAATTTTGTAACTTAGCTTCAGTAATGTTCTAACAACTGGGAATGGGCAACTATGGTGTGAGAAACACTGAGATTCAACACTGAGAGGGAATTTAGTTCATGCCATTCTAATCCAATCAGTTCAAGAGATTAATTCATACTAAAATCATGAACTGAAAAGTGGCCATTACTTTCAGAGAGGATGAGAGAGAGCGAGAGAGAGAGAGAGAGAGAGAGAGAGAGAGAGAGAGAGAGAGAGAGAGAGAGAGAGAGAGAGAGAGAGAGAGAGAGAGAGAGAGAGAGAGAGAGAGAGAGAGAGAGAGAGAGAGAGAGAGTGTTCGTGTGTGAGTGTCCTCTCCAGCTCATTGGCCTGATGGGCTTGGTGGCAGAAGAGAGGATTAGAAAGAGAGAGAGAGAGAGAGAGAGAGAGAGAGAGAGAGAGAGAGAGAGAGAGAGAGAGAGAGAGAGAGAGAGAGAGAGAGAGAGAGAGGGAGGGAGAGAGAGAGAGAGAGAGAGAGAGAGAGAGAGAGAGAGAGAGAGGGAGAGAGCACAATCAGCCCTGAACTGGAGTAACCCTCACTACTTCACTCTACTGAGAGAACTGTAGAGAGGAGAGAGCAGACACACACCTGCTGCTGTAGTGCCCCTGAGGATTGGGATGTGGAGGGTAGTCGGACGAGATGGTCTTTGGACAAGAGAAGTCAGGTTCTTCTCTTTGATGGGTTAACCCTTCTCTGGCTCAGAGAGGAGAGGAGAAGTGCTCAGCTCAAATACTGGTTTCCTGTCATCTCCTACTCTTTACTCTCTCCTCTCTACACAGCACCTAAAGAGTGTGTGTGTATGTATGCGTATGTGTATGTGTGTGTGCTTTCGCACATGTGTGAATCCATGTTAAATGCCAATACAGATGTACAATCTTAATTTGAGCCAGTTTGCTACAGCAGAATTTTTTTCCTGCAGCAATAGGAAATGTGAATTATTATGTGGATTATAATTTATGGATATTTTTGTAGGGGTTGATACATTTTTCGTTAAGGGAATTGCAAGTCTGAAATTTCAAAGTCGAAATGACAAACTTTAGAATGCTTTTTTTAAAACGCAACAAAAGAGTAATAAAATTAAGATCATACATCTGTGTGTGTGTATGTGTGTATGTGCATGCGTGCGTAAGAGCATGCATGCGTGCGCAAATGTGTACTGCATTCGAGAGTAGTCTACCAAATGAGCCTCTGTATGCATCTGAAAAATCAGAGAATATTTGGTGAGTGTAAGTGTAGAGCTATTTGGAGCTTTTTAAAATGTGTTGTGCTTTCTCTCACATTTAAATCCCCCTGAAACCCAAAAGGTTAGAATGACTGTGACACTCTGGCTCTATGGACTTTATTATTGAGCCAGGGTTGTTATTTTTCACTTGGGTGTATTTCTATGTTGGGTATTCTAGTTGTTCATGTCTATGTTTGGTGATTAGTCATATGACTCCCAATCGGAGGTAACGAGTGTCAGCTGTCGGCTCGTTATCTCTGATTGGGAGCCATATTTAAACTGTTGTGGTTTCACTGTGTGTTTGTGGGTTTTTGTTCCGTGTTCAGTCGTGTACTGTTGGACTTCACGTTTCGTCAGTGTTTATTGTTTTGGTTAGTGTACTTTATCTTAATAAAGTCATGTTCACTCAACGCGCTGCGCTTTGGTCTACTCATTCGTCAGACGATCGTGACAGAAAAACCCACCGTAAAAGGACCAAGCAGCGTGTCCAGGAGCAAGACAGCTGGACATGGGAGGAAGCGCCTGGTAAGGAGATCGAGAGGCTGGCGATGGCCCAGGTGGGCAAATCGTGGTCCTGGGAGGACATGCTCGGGGGCAAGGGACCTTGGGGGAGAATCAAGGCCCTGGCGAGAGAGGAGCAACGGCGTCAGCAGGTCCATCGTTGGAAGGACGAGAGGCAACCCCAAAAAAATTTTTTGGGGGGGGCACATGGCTTGGGCGGCTGGGCAGCAGGAGGCTGCCACAGGGAGATATGGAGAGAAGGCTATCGGATTACGGGAGCCATTGGCGAGTAGAGGGAGGGAAGTTGTTGTGGCACGGCGTGAGAGACTGATGTGTGTTACCAGTCCGGTCCGGCCCGTTCCTGATCCCCAGTTAAGGCCAGTGGTGTGTGTTCCCGGTACGGACCGGCCTGTTCCTACTCCACGCACCAGGTCCACGGTGTGCTACGCCAGCCCGGCCCGGCCTGTTCCGGCCACTCGCACCAGGGATACGGTGCGCTTCGCCAGCCCGGCCCGGCCTGTTCCTGCTCCACGCACCAGGGATACGGTGCGCTTCGCCAGCCCGGCCCGGCCTGTTCCGGCCACTCGCACCAGGGATACGGTGCGCGTCGCCAGCCCAGCCCGGCCTGTTCCTGCTCCACGCACCAGGGATACGGTGCGCTTCGCCAGCCCGGCCCGGCCTGTCCCGGCCACTCGCACCAGGGATACGGTGCGCGTCGCCAGCCCGGTCCGGCCTGTTCCGGCCACTCGCACCAGGGATACGGTGCGCGTCGCCAGCCCAGCCCGGCCTGTTCCTGCTCCACGCACCAGGGATACGGTGCGTGTCGCCAGTCCAGCCCGGCCGGTTCCTGCTCTACGCACTACGCCTGTGGTGTGCGTCACCAGCCCAGCCCGGCCTGTTCCTGCTCCACGCACGAAGCCTACGGGGTGCGTCACCAGCCCAGCCCGGCCTGTTCCTGCGCCACGCACGAAGCCTACGGGGTGCGTCGCCAGCCCAGCCCGGCCGGTTCCTGCTCCACGCACTAGCCCTGAGATGCGTGTCCTCAGTCCGGGACCACCAGTTCCGGCACCACGTACTAGGCCTTATGTGCGTCCTCAGGGTCCAGCATGCCCTGTTCCTTCTCCCCGCACTAGCCCTGAGATGCGTGTCCTCAGCCTGGGACCACCAGTTCCGGCACCACGCATCAGGCCTACGGTGCGTCTCAGACGGCCAGAGTCTGCCGTCTACCCAACGGGGCCTGAACTGCCCGTCTGCCCAACGGGCGCCTGAACTGCCCGTCTGCCCAACGGCGCCTGAACTGCCCGTCTGCCCAACGGCGCCTGAACTGCCCGTCTGCCCGACGGCGCCTGAACTGCCCGTCTGCCCGACGGCGCTTGAACTACCCGTCTGCCCAACGGCGCTAAAGCCGCCCGTCTGTACTGAGCCTGCAAAGCCGCCCGTCTGCCATGAGCCTTCAGAGCCGTCCGCCAGATCGGAGCCGCTAGAGCCTTCCGCCAGACAGGAGCCGCTGGAGCCTTCCGCCAGACGGGAGCCAGAGCCGTCCGCCAGACAGGATCAGCCAGAGCCGTCCGCCAGACAGGATCAGCCAGAGCCGTCCGCCAGACAGGATCAGCCAGAGCCTTCCGCCAGACAGGATCAGCCAGTCTTCCGCCAGCCATGAGCAGCCAGATCCGTCAGCCAGCCTAGAGCAGCCAGATCCGTCAGCCAGCCATGAGCAGCCAGATCCGTCAGCCAGCCATGAGCAGCCAGATCCGTCAGCCAGCCATGAGCAGCCAGATCCTTCAGCCAGCCATGAGCAGCCAGATCCGTCAGCCAGCCATGAGCAGCCAGATCCGTCAGCCAGCCATGAGCCGTCCAGCCAGGATCCGCCAGAGCCGTCCAGCCAGGATCCGCCATTTAGTCCGGTACTGCCCCTTAGCCCGGTGCTGTCCCTTATCCTGGTGCTGCCCCTTATCCTGGTGCTGTCCCTTATCCTGGTGCTGCCCCTTAGTCCGGTGCGGCCCCTTAGTCCGGTGCTGCCCCTTAGTCCGGTGCTGCCCCTTAGTCCGGTGCTGCCCCTTAGTCCGGTGCTGCCTCTTAGTCCGGTGCTGCCCCTTAATCCAGTGGGGTTAAATGGGAGGGTGGTTATTTGGAGGAGGCTACGTAAGCAGGTAGTGACTATGGTGGGGTGGGGACCACGACCAGTGCCAGAGCCGCCACCATGGACAGACGCCCACCCAGACCCTCCCCTAGACTGTATGCTGGTGCGCCCGGAGTTCGCACCTTTAGGGGGGGGTACTGTGACACTCTGGCTCTATGGACTTTATTATTGAGCCAGGGTTGTTATTTTTCACTTGGGTGTATTTCTATGTTGGGTATTCTAGTTGTTCATGTCTATGTTTGGTGATTAGTCATATGACTCCCAATCGGAGGTAACGAGTGTCAGCTGTCGGCTCGTTATCTCTGATTGGGAGCCATATTTAAACTGTTGTGGTTTCACTGTGTGTTTGTGGGTTTTTGTTCCGTGTTCAGTCGTGTACTGTTGGACTTCACGTTTCGTCAGTGTTTATTGTTTTGGTTAGTGTACTTTATCTTAATAAAGTCATGTTCACTCAACGCGCTGCGCTTTGGTCTACTCATTCGTCAGACGATCGTGACAATGACCCATTTTCCAGTTCCCCAAATTGCTTCTAACTGCTAAATCTTATGAAACATGGCTGCCCCGGAGCAGTGTGGATTAGACAGAAGATTAAGAACCAGTGAAGAGAAGAGGTGTAAACATTGTGAAGTGTGTACACACAGAAAAACAGCTCACTTATGTTCTCTCACAAAAATATCCAATATACAGTGGGGAGAACAAGTATTTGATACACTGCCGATTTTGCAGGTTTTCCTACTTACAAAGCATGTAGAGGTCTGTAATTTTTATCATAGGTACACTTCAACTGTGAGAGACGGAATCTAAAACAAAAATCCAGAGAATCACATTGTATGATTTTTAAGTAATTAATTTGCATTTTATTGCATGACATAAGTATTTGATCACCTACCAACCAGTAAGAATTCCGGCTCTCACAGACCTGTTAGTTTTTCTTTAAGAAGCCCTCCTGTTCGCCACTCATTACCTGTATTAACTGCACCTGTTTGAACTCGTTACCTGTATAAAAGACACCTGTCCACACACTCAATCAAACAGACTCCAACCTCTCCACAATGGCCAAGACCAGAGAGCTGTGTAAGGACATCAGGGATGGGCTACAGGACAATAGGCAAGCAGCTTGGTGAGAAGGCAACAACTGTTGGCGCAATTATTAGAAAATGGAAGAAGTTCAAGATGACGGTCAATCACCCTCGGTCTGGGGCTCCATGCAAGATCTCACCTCGTGGGGCATCAATGATCATGAGGAAGGTGAGGGATCAGCCCAGAACTACACGGCAGGACCTGGTCAATGACCTGAAGAGAGCTGGGACCACAGTCTCAAAGAAAACCATTAGTAACACACTACGCCGTCATGGATTAAAATCCTGCAGCGCACGCATGGTCCCCCCTGCTCAAGACAGCGCATGTCCAGGCCCGTCTGAAGTTTGCCAATGACCATCTGGATGATCCAGAGGAGGAATGGGAGAAGGTCATGTGGTCTGATGAGACAAAAATAGAGCTTTTTGGTCTAAACTCCACTCGCCGTGTTTGGAGGAAGAAGAAGGATGAGTACAACCCCAAGAACACCATCCCAACCGTGAAGCATGGAGGTGGAAACATCATTCTTTGGGGATGCTTTTCTGCAAAGGGGACAGGACGACTGCACCGTATTGAGGGGAGGATGGATGGGGCCATGTATCGCAAGATCTTGGCCAACAACCTCCTTCCCTCAGTAAGAGCATTGAAGATGGAGTCGTGGCTGGGTCTTCCAGCATGACAACGACCCGAAACACACAGCCAGGGCAACTAAGAAGTGGCTCCGTAAGAAGCATCTCAAGGTCCTGGAGTGGCCTAGCCAGTCTCCAGACCTGAACCCAATAGAAAATCTTTGGAGGGAGCTGAAAGTCCGTATTGCCCAGCGACAGCCCCGAAACCTGAAGGATCTGGAGAAGGTCTGTATGGAGGAGTGGGCCAAAATCCCTGCTGCAGTGTGTGCAAACCTGGTCAAGACCTACAGGAAACGTATGATCTCTGTAATTGCAAACAAAGGTTTCTGTACCAAATATTAAGTTCTGCTTTTCTGATGTATCAAATACTTATGTCATGCAATAAAATGCAAATTAATTACTTAAAAATCATACAATGTGATTTTCTGGATTTTTGTTTTAGAATCCTTCTCTCACAGTTGAAGTGTACCTATGATAAAAAATTACAGACCTCTACATGCTTTGTAAGTAGGAAAACCTGCAAAATCGGCAGTGTTCAAATACTTGTTCTCCCCACTGTATATATTCAGTACCAGTCAAAAGCTTGGACACACCTACTCATTCCAGGGTTTTTCTTAATTTTTTACTATTTTCTACATTGTAGAATAATAGTGAAGACATCAAAACTATGAAATAACACATATAGAATCATGTAGTAACCAAAAAAAGTGTTAAACAAATCAAAAAATATGTTATATTTGAGATTCTTCAAAGTAGCCACACTTTGCCTTGATGACAGCTTTGCACACTCTTAGCATTCTCTCAACCAGCTTCATGAGGTACTCACCTGGAATGCATTTCAATTAACAGGTGTGCCTTGTTAAAAGTTCATTTTTGGAATTTATTTTCTTCTTAATGTGTTTGAGCCAATCAGTTGTGTTCTGAGAAGGTAGGGGTGGTATACAGAAGACAGCCCTATTTGGTAAAAGACCAAGTCCATATTATGGCAAGAACAGTTCAATTAAGCAAAGAGAAACGACAGTCCATCATTACTTTAAGACATGAAGGTCAGTCAATACGGACAATTTCAAGAACTTTTAAAGTTTCTTCAAGTGCAGTAGCAAAAACCATCAAGCTCTATGATGAAACTGGAGTTCTTGAACACAGGAAAGTAAGACCCAGAGTTACCTCTGCTGCAGAGGATAAGTTCATTGGAGTTACCAGCCTCAGAAATTGCAGCCCAAATAAAGTTCAAGTAACAGACACATCTCAACATCAACTGTTCAGAGGAGACTGTGTGAATCAGGACTTCATGGTCGAATTGCTGCAAAGAAATCACTGCTAAAGGACACCAATAAGAAGAAGAGACTTGCTTGGACCAAGAAACACGAGCAATGGACATTAGACCGGTGGAAATCTGTCCTTTGGTCTGATGAGTCAAATTTGCTCTGATGAGTCTTTGTGAGACGCATAGTAGGTGAATGGATGACCACCGCATGTGTGGTTCCCACCGTGAAGCATGGAGAAGGTGTGATGGTGCTTTGCTGGTGACACTGTCAGTGATTTATTTAGAATTCAAGGCACACTTAACCAGCATGGCTACCAAAGCATTCTGCAGCGATACGCCATCCCATCTGGTTTGCACTTAGTGGGACTATCATTTGTTTTTCAACAGGACAATGACCCAAAACACCTCCAGGCTGTGTAAGGACTATTTGACCAAAAAGAAGAGTGATGGAGTGCTGCATCAGATGACCTGGCCTCCACAATCACCCGACCTCAACCCAATTGAGATGGTTTGGGATGAGTTGGACTGCAGAGTGAAGGAAAAGCAGCCAACAAGTGCTTAGCATATGTGGAAACTCCTTCAAGACTGTTGGAAAAGCACTCCAGGTGAAGCTGGTTGAGAGAATGCCAAGAGTGTGCAAAGCTGTCATCAAGGCAAAGGGTGGCTACTTTGAAGAATCTAAAATCTAAAATATATTTTGATTTGTTTAACACCTTTTTGGTTACTACATGATTCCATATGGGTTAGCATGTCTTGGGGGTATGATATTTGTGCGTCTAACTTTCTCACTCAATATTATTCACGGTTCATTCAGGATTATCCGTAATCATGGTAGCATCTGCATTAATGTAGAAGTTTTTAGAAACATATTTGATTTTTATTTACAATAAAAGTAACTCCAAAATGACACAATATATTATTTACCATTAATTTCTTTTGGACACAAAATAATCTGAAACACAACCAAAACAAACAGCAAATGCATCCAACAAGTTTGTAGAGTCAAAAGCTTGATATAGTCATTGCGTGCTATTAATATGGGACCAAATACTAAACCTTTGACTATTTTAATACACATATAAGTTAATTTGTCCCTATATTTTTGGGGACTATGTACAAAAAGTGTTGTAATGCCCTCCAATTAAAGCTGACAGTCTGCACTTTAACCTCATGATCATTGTATCATTTAAAATCCAAAGAGCTGGAGTAAAGAGCCAAAACAACAACAAATGTGTCACTGTCCCAATACTTTTGGAACTTACTGTATGTTTTATTGTTATAGTGAAATGTGTTGTTTTACAGGGTCATCTTATGGTGAGCTAGTTTCAGCACTGCAAGAGTGCAGAGATGTAAAAAGCTTCTCCACACACATTCACACAATGAAGACATGCACGCACACACTTGCACAGTGTCATTCCCAAACCCTCTGGCTGACACCTCTCTTGGCTCATCTGTGGGTGTGTCCAAAATGGCACCGTATTCCCTACAATATGTCGTTTGGGACGGGCCTTGTGTAAGAACAGCTTCACCCCAGCCCTGGCCCTGGTGTTGAATGTAGCACGGCTCCAACAGAGTGTGTGAGCGTGCGAAGAGGTGCGGATAAGAAGGACGTGGCTGAGAACATTACTGGGATTTGTTACACACAAACACACACATGAACACACACACACTCACCTGGCTGGTTGGTTGGGGTAATTACTTTACTGTTGCATTAACAGGTGTCTCTCTTACAATCAGCTCTATTTTCTAAAGGCGTGCCGACTTCAGCACAACCTCAACTAATGATACTGAATAATGAGAAATAAACAACAAACGGTGAGAAAATATCCCACATTAGGCGACAAATCGCTGACTTGTGAAAAACAACAGCATGGGAGCCAACCAGTGAGGCATCTCTGTGGATTGTGTTAAGCCTAACCTAGGATGTGTCCCAAATGGAACCCTATTTATATAGTGCACTACTTTTGACCAGAGCCCTATGGGCCCTGGTCAAAACTAGTGCACTATAAAGGGAAGAGGGTGCCATGTGGGACGCAACCCTAGTTTAGCAGAGCTGCCTGGCCCTTTGTAGCTGGTTTGTGTTTTCTATTGTCAGCCTTTGTCC
Organism: Coregonus clupeaformis; assembly: GCF_020615455.1. Classification (NCBI taxonomy): domain Eukaryota; kingdom Metazoa; phylum Chordata; class Actinopteri; order Salmoniformes; family Salmonidae; genus Coregonus; species Coregonus clupeaformis. The sequence goes on from NC_059215.1 coordinate 372,404, forward strand.
TGTTCCAGAATCTCTCACAGAAATGTGACTGGTGTTGTTGTGACTACCGCTCCCATCCCTACCCTCCACTACACTCTGCTCCCCTCCATCCATCCATCCATCTATCAATCTCTTGTTCTCTCTTTCTCCCTCTCTCTCACCCATCCCCTTCACCCCTCTGCTCCCCTCTCTCTGCCGCCCTCCCTCCACCATCGCACTGTTCTGTTTAGATCCATTAATATGCCATGGACATTACATGCACCTAAAAAGAGGTTGGATGAAGAAAAAAAAGCAAAGCCATTGAAACCAGCCAAAACAGAGAAAGAGGCGTGCACACGTGATTATGTGTGTGTGTGTGTGTGTGAGTGAGTGAAAGTGTGAGAGAGAGAGAGAGAGAGAGAGAGAGAGAGTGAGTGAGTGAGTGAGTGTGTGAGTGAAAACACATAAAATCTTTTTTTTTTAAAGCTTTATTACACAAAGTAACCCACAACATCTCAGTGGAAAAAAATATATAAAAAACTCTAAAATACTATATATGGATAAGTGAACACCCCCCCTTAGAATTGCAATTGCAAACTTGCTGAGGTATAACCAACCACTTTCCAGATCAAAAATCAAGCTAATTGGCTTTCATCTGTGATCAATTGTAGTGACTGATTAGTTCAGAATAAAAGCAGTTGTTCATAGAGGACTCCACTACTTAGTAGTGCAATTCAAAGCAAATAATCCACTATGGGCGGAAAGGTACATTAAAAAAGATCTACGAGATAAAGTTGTGGAAAGGCACAAGTCAGGGGATGGATATAAAAAGATTTCAAAGGCTTTGTCTTTCCCTCGGAGCACAGTTAAGACCATTATTAAGAAGTGGAAGGCGTATGGCACCACCCAGACCCTGCATTGATCAGGCCGTCCCTCCAAACTGGATGACCGGGCAAAGAGACTGATCAGAGAGGCTACCAAGAAGCCAGTGGCTTTTGAAGGAGCTTCAGGCCTTTATTGCAAAGACTGGTCAATGTGTGTATGTGACCACAATATCACAAGCGCTCCACAAATCTGGCCTCTATGGGAGGGTGGCAAGAAAAAAATACACTCCTCAAAAAAGGCAACATCAAGTCTCGTTTGAGCTTTGCCAAAAAGCACATTGTAGATTCTGAGGACAAGTGAAATCTTTCCACCCAAAGAACACCATGCCTACAGTAAAGCACGGCGGTGGCAGCATCCTGTTGTGGGGGTGTTTCTCTTCAGCAGGGACTGGAGAACTTGTCAGGATAGAAAGGAAAATGGACAGTGCAAAATACTGACAGATTCTTGAGGAGAACCTGCAGCCCTCTGCCAGGAAGTTAAAAATGGGAAGATGGTTCACGTTTCAACATGACAATGACCCAAAGCACACTGTACTGTCGCTGAAGGACAAGAAGGTGAATGTCCTTGAGTGGCCTAGTCACAGCCCCGACCTAAATCCCATTGAGAATCTGTGGAATGACTTGAAGAGTGCAGTCCATGAGCGGTCAACATGCAATTTGACTGAACTTGAACAATTCCGCAAGGAAGAATTGGAAAATATTGCACAGTCTAGGTGTGCAAAGTTAGTAGAGACGAATTCAAAGAGACTCATGGCTGTAATTCAAGCAAAAGGTCATTCCACCAAGTATTAACTCAGGGGGTTTTTCATTTATCCAAATAGGGTATTTGACTGTTTTAATTGTACGTTTTTTTAAATTCTTTTTTTCACTTGGATATTGTGGGTAAAGTCTGATTTTATGTGTTTTCATTTCAGGTTGTAAGACTACAAAAGGTGAACACTGTACATTGTTACCTCATGCCAATAAAGCAAATTGAATTGAATTGAGAGAGAGGGAGACACATGGAGTAAGACACAGAGAGTAAGAGAGGTGTGTGGGTGTTTGTCTTTGCCTGGTGATTCCCCTTAGGCTTCATTCTAGCTGGGGAGATAATAAGTGAGAACTCTAGGAGACCGAAAGAATCCCAGCATGCCGACACCCACAGTCTCTAGCTGTGTTCGAATACCCATACTAACATACTGTATACTACATACTATTCGTTCATTTTAGTATACTGTAAACGAACGGTATCCTTTCAGTTGAGCGTACTAGCGCTTCACCTGTCTACCGGAAGTTGCTCCTGTTGCTATGCAACCTCTTGCTAGCTTGTTAGCATAACAAATTACTAGCTAGACATTTTACGACTTCGAGTGTGTTCTTAAATTCAATCTGGAGTGCCAGAGTGCGCTTTGGGTGTTCATAAATTCAGAGCGTTGTCAGATTGTCCGCTTGTAAATTCGGGGCATTCAGAGCGCACACTGCCTGGATGCTCTGGCCGAGGAGTTGGGTTGATTTGAGCGTTGTGACCTTACAACGGTAGTCAAGCACCCAAGCTAACTGGCTAACTTGCTAGCTACTTCCAGACACAAATGAGAGAACACCTCACTCTGACCATTTTACTCGCCCTAGCAGAGCTGTTTAGGCAGTTTTCATGTTATCCAGAGCGTTGGTGACTGTAACTGTGCTGCTGGCTACAATTTAATTACGCTTTTTTGCTTACATTTACTGACACTGGCCATATTCAACGGGTGTTGAGCGTTCATCAATTAATCAGTTATTCTGTGCTCTGGTACACTCAGACGAGAGTCCTCTGAAATCGGAGTAGATAGCCAGAGCGAATTTACAAAAGCAACCGAATGTCCATTGAGAACGCACAATGACTATACCACTTAGCTAGGTTAAGAATGACGGGAATAATCAAGTCAATAAACATTGGGTAGTTAGTTAGATAACATATAGTTTATATACTGGCAAGTTTGATGTATTAGTAGCCAACTAACGTTAGGTAGCTAGCTAACATACTGGTACATACTGCTGTAATGATATGCTATGTGGTTCGTAAGGATAGCGTAGCTAACAAATTGTCAGCCGACATAACGTGTAAGGTAACTTATTTGAAAAGTCATGACTTTATACAATTTCTTAACATTTGTCATAATTAGCTAAAGCAATGAATTTGTATCTTCGGCTGCATATTTTCCACCATTTTCTTCTAATCTGAAAACGATGTGAAGCCATGCCCATTTTCTGAAGAATTGCATTATGGGCCCTAAAAGCACGGAAATAGTGTCCACTGCTTGTATACTTCGTATTTTGGCAAATGTAGTACGACATCCGGGAACTTTTGGCATACTAACTATATCCATACTATGACCAATAAACATACTATATACTCAATTTACGTCACAAATAGTACGGTTAGTGTGGTTAGTATGAGTCTTCGAACACAGCTTCTCTCTCTCTCTCTCTCTCTCTCTCTCTCTCTCTCTCTCTCTCTCTCTCTCTCTCTCTCTCTCTCTCTCTCTCTCTCTCTCTCTCTCTATACTCTCTTTTCTCTCTCATATACACTTTATCTTTGTTAACCCTTAATGCTGGTACTATGTCATACTGCAAGAGACATGATCCAGCATAGGGTTCGATCCCCGGGACCACCCATACACAAAAATGTATGCACGCACGACTGTAAGTCGCTTTGGATAAAAGCGTCTGCTAAATGGCATATTATTATTATATTATATAGTCAGAGAACAACCCCCCCCCCATCACTTCTTCTAGTTTCAGCTACCTTGATTCCTCAATCCCATCCCATCTTTTCATTATGACACAGTGGATCTCTGCCCCTAGCCCCTAGCACAGCACAACGAAGAAAAAGATCAGTGTAAAACAAATAGTTCAAGTTAAATCCTCAAAAAGCACAGTTCGTTCACATCTTCAACCACTCCATCTTCTGCCAAGATTAATTAACTCTTGGTTGCAGAGCACCTGAAACAATGAGTCCTCTCTAGCCTACAGAGAGAGAGAGAGAAAGAGAAGCGGCATGGATTCAAAGCAATTGTCTAGTGCTACTGCTTGTCAAGGACAACATCTCGTTTGCAAATGGCCTTGCCTCCAGTGAGGGTAAAGATAGAGATGATTTTGTTCAGCTGGTTGTCTGTGTCTCACAGACGTAGCCAACGGGGGTGACGGCCATGTGCCAACTGGGTCTGCAGTGTCTGCCAGTGTTGTCATCGCGTGCCCTCGCCAGCCACTGCCAACAACCAAAGCAAATTAACATTGGAATTAGTCAGAGTCAATGACGTGCTATCACTAAATTCCACCTCCGGCCACGACATTTCCATCCAATGTCACCTTCCCCACATTGAGATGTGACGCAGTCAGGGATAAACAGTATTGAGTAAGCATGAAATCGTATGGATATGATAAGCTGAACAAGCAGAAGACTTGGAGAAGTCAGAGAGAGAGAGGAACCTCACAGTTCTTATGTTGTTGTTGCTAATTGGGGATTTATTTTGATTTGTTAATCATGCATGATTCATAATTACTTTAATAAATGCACCTCTGCAGGGACAGACTGGGACCTGAAATAGGCCTGGGTATTTCTAACACACCAGCCCATTCTTTACCAATTTCCCTTTGTACTCAGAGGAATGTTCTAATGTCGTGATGACCTGACAGTTGTAGGGGAAGAAGAGTCAGAAGAACTTAGTACCAGGAGGACCACGCATCACCACCACCATTGATCCAACACCTCCTACATGGTGTCGTCATGGTCATTAGGGATGGTCACGGTTATTTGAGTATTTGAATATCCGAATGGACGTTAGTATTCGATTACTTGTGAGAGTATTCATTTTGGAGAAAAAAATATATAGGCCTATTTGAATGAAAAGGCTTTGTCTAAAATTAAATTATCTATGTAACATTGCTACATGTTTATAAAACAACAGTTTTATGACTGTTATCATCCCATACTGGAAACGTATTGGCAACAACTGAGTGTGGGAGCGGTAATGACGTGGAGCACGTATTGACTACTGAGATCCATGGACACAAATAGCTACCCCCCTCTGCGCTGTCCTGTGACGTGTGGGGCAAAGACAGCGACCAAACGGCACGCTATTCCCTATGTAGTGTTCTACTTTTGACCAGGGCCCAGAGGGTGGCTACCCTAGGTGTTAATCCACTGATACCTCATCAGGCATACTGGACCTGCATCAAACCACAGCGGCTGACAAATCAATGCCATCATCACCTCTCCAACAACCAACACTTGGCTTCAGTACCAAGTGGCTCTGGCACTGGCCTAACTGGGCTCCTCAGTAAACTGTCATGGCAAATGGCCTAGTCAACAGGACCTCTCAATGAGCAGCTAGGCAAACTCTCTTGACAGGGGCCGTATGTATGAACTGATCTCAGATCTGCACTCCTACTCTGAGACGCCCAGGTCTTTATGGCAAACGAGACATGATCTCAATGGGACTAACATTGGTAAATAAAGTGTATGAAACCCTGGTCAAAAGTAGTGTATTATATAGGGAAATAGTGTGCCATTTGGGATGCAGACCTTTTCAGCGTGGATCACAAATGTCCACAAAGCCCTAGCTCCGCGTCTGTCAACAAAACAGTTGCATAACAGTGACACAATGACATTGACCTTGTCATTACGTCCAAAGAGACAGAGATCAACAGCTAGGGATAATGAGGGCTAAGACCATTCACAGAGCTACAGTAAGCCAACACCCACCCACACACCAGCTCTGTGTCAATGTCAATAGAATCTCCATTGCATTCACCCAGAGGACTCTCCATTGCATTCATCAAGGACACTCGGGTAGGCAATTTCCACAATCAAGGCTCCATTGCCTATACTGTATTTTCCCTCAGTGAGTGAATTAACCTGCCTTACCCATGGTCATTTAGCAGGCTATTTTATTCTAAGTGATTTACTGTACAGAAGGGTCAACATCTAGACAGTAACGTGTATTTTCAGTAAGCTATATGTGGTTCATCCGGGATTCAAACCCACAACCATGGGGTTCGTTCAGCAAGGGTACAACTTTAGATAACAAACCTTTCTGACATGTAGGATAGGGAATCATGTCAGTAGTAGTGGAGTTAATCTCAATAGCAGCAGGAAACATCTGTAACATCTGACATTCGTTCCATGTTTGCTTACTGAATGTGGCCCTGGTGTTGCCAGTGCCACAGTCAAACCCACTGAGCTTTTGGGACCATTCAGTTACACAAGGGACTAAACAGATGCTGATTGGGAGGCATCATGGCAGTACATTACGTTCTGTTCTGTCAGGGCCATGTTGACATACAGGGATTCACTTCACTGGAGTCCTACTAGTACTACTCCTACTTCCTGCTGCTTTTGAGATGAACTCCACTACAACTCTGTTGCTGCTGCCCTCAATCGATGTTAATACCATGATACCATGCCATTAATACTGTGATAAGCACACAGGGACGTAGTAGAAACAAGGTCAGACACATTTGTCTGTTTGTTTTGATTTCCCTCCCTCCTGTGCATTTGGTTAAACCAGAAAACAATGAATAAACAGTTGGTGTACAAATGAATTTAGCCTAGTCAGTTAGTGTACGAATTAGGAAACTAGCCTACCAATCGTTGTGGTCCAGCTTTTCGCAAAGGAGTCCTATCCTGGCATGGATATGAATAGTTCATGAGTGGCTTTTATAGGCTTCATTCCACAAACATCCGGGTCCTGAGTGATTAGTGCTGGGCTTGGCGTCCCACAGAGCATTGAGTTGCTACGGGAGACAGCTTCAATATAGTTAGATGACAGGAAGTAATTTCCACCTCTCTCTAGCCAACGCTGGGTTAATGCTAAAACAGCTCAGACTGTTGGGACTGGGAGACCTGCCTGCCTTCGCTACAGAAACCTCATTGCGGCCTCATATAGAGGGGATTATTGGTGCTCCCATGAAGGGGCTTCTGATAGCTCTTAACTTCCCATGGCCAGATATGCTTTCTCATTGTGCCAAACCAAAGCCTACATTTTTGATTAGCATGCTACTGCACTCTCCTGGCAGAAATAAGACCCGGGTTCGAACTCCCAGCGTCAGTCACACTGCCTGCTGTTCACTAGAGCTATGATATAGGCCTACTAATGTCATAGTGACTGTTCACACTTTCAGTGAGATTACACTTTCAGCGAGTTAGAAGTAGGCTATATGAATAAGAAAGCAGCTAAGAAGTTATAGTGACTTGCAGTGAGGCTGTTCAATAATTTAAAATGTGTGTACTCAGAGTTTGGTAAATATACAAGAGTATTTGCAGAGAGGCCTGAGGCAAATGTCAGATATCGCAGAAACTTTTGAAATATTGAAGTTGTGCTTCCATGGATTAAATGTGCTTAAGGATTCTGTAACATTCAGAGAAAAGTCAGTCTAAAAATGTCCCTATCACTTCTCATTACAGGCGCTAATATGCCACCTCTGCAGTGGCCCAGATTCACAGGAGCAGGAGTGTGTGCTTGTGTGCGTGTGTCTGTGTCTGTGTGTGTGTGTGTGTGTGTGTGTGTGTGTATGTGTGCGTGCGTGCTTGTGCATGTGTGACGTGCGTGTGTATGTGCACGTGCCTATGTACAAATATGTGTTCGAGCTTGGGTGCGGGCATGTGTGTGTGTGTGTGTGCCCATCCATATGTACCATTGGTGTGTGAGAGTGCCATGTTAGAGGAGTCTCTAAAGCAGCAGTAGAAGCATTAGTCGGGGTTCAACCTTTCATATCTGTTGCTCACCAGAGCCAGGGCTTTCACACACACACACACACACACACACACACACACACACACACACACACACACACACACACACACACACACACACACACACACACACACACACACACACACACACACACATACACACACACATACACACACACACACACACACACACACACATACACACACTCACACAAACACACCGCTGCATGGCCAGAGAAGGCTGATCAAAGTAGGACGGAAAATGTGTGAAGCCTCAGGGCAGCCTTGCAGCTTCCCTGGCAAACACACACACGTATACATACAGTGAGGGAAAAAAGTATTTGATCCCCTGCTGATTTTGTACGTTTGCCCACTGACAAAGAAATGATCAGTCTATAATTTTAATGGAAGGTTAATTTGAACAGTGAGAGACAGAATAACAACAAATAAATCCAGAAAAACACATATATTTTGTTTTATAAATTGATTTGCATTTTAATGAGGGAAATAAGTATTTGACCTCCTCTCAATCAGAAAGATTTCTGGCTCTCAGGTGTCTTTTATACAGGTAACGAGCAGAGATTAGGAGTACACTCTTAAAGGGAGTGCTCCTAATCTCAGCTTGTTACCTGTATAAAAGACACCTGTCCACAGAAGCAATCAATCAATCAGATTCCAAACTCTCCACCATGGCCAAGACCAAAGAGCTCTCCAAGGATGTCAGGGACAAGATTGTAGACCTACACAAGGCTGGAATGGGCTACAAGACCATCGCCAAGCAGCTTGGTGAGAAGGTGACAACAGTTGGTGCGATTATTCGCAAATGGAAGAAACACAAAATAACTGTCAATCTCCCTCGGCCTAGGGCTCCATGCAAGATCTCACCTCGTGGAGTTGCAATGATCATGAGAACGGTAAGGAATCAGCCCAGAACTACACGGGAGGATCTTGTCAATGATCTCAAGGCAGCTGGGACCATAGTCACCAAGAAAACTATTGGTAACACACTACACCGTGAAGGACTGAAATCCTGCAGCGCCCGCAAGGTCCCCCTGCTCAAGAAAGCACATATACAGGCCCGTCTGAAGTTTGCCAATGAACATCTGAATGATTCAGAGGAGAACTGGGTGAAAGTGTTGTGGTCAGATGAGACCAAAATGGAGCTCTTTGGCATCAACTCAACTCGCCGTGTTTGGAGGAGGAGGAATGCTGCCTATGACCCCAAGAACACCATCCCCACCGTCAAACATGGAGGTGTAAACATTATGCTTTGGGGGTGTTTTTCTACTAAGGGGTAAGGACAACTTCAACGCATCAAAGGGACGATGGACGGCGCCATGTACCGTCAAATCTTGAGTGAGAACCTCCTTCCCTCAGCCAGGGCATTGAAAATGGGTCGTGGATGGGTATTCCAGCATGACAATTACCCAAAACACATGGCCAAGGCAACAAAGGAGTTGCTCAAGAAGAAGCACATTAAGGTCCTGGAGTGGCCTAGCCAGTCTCCAGACCTTAATCCCATAGAAAATCTGTGGAGGGAGCTGAAGGTTTGAGTTGCCAAACGTCAGGCTCGAAACCTTAATATCTTGGAGAAGATCTGCAAAGAGGAGTGGGACAAAATCCCTCCTGAGATGTGTGCAAACCTGGTGGCCAACTACAAGAAATGTCTAACCTCTGTGATTGCCAACAAGTACTAAGTCATGTTTTGCAGAGGGGTCAAATACTTATTTCCCTCATTAAAAAATTATAACATTGACAGCTTTTCTGAATTGTAGTACTGTCTCTCACTGTTCAAATAAACCTACCATTAAAATTATAGACTGATCATTTCTTTGTCAGTGGGCAAACGTACAAAATCAGCAGGGGATCAAATACTTTTTTTCCCTCACTGTATTACTCTCATGTGGGCTACAAGGTTGAGATTTTTGTTTTGCACCTCGCTCTCAAATCAGCAGTCTCAAAGCCTCCGCATTGCTTTTACTTTGAACTTAAAAGATATGTGCGAGTTTATGTGTATACATGTGTATGAGAGAGAGAGAGAGAGAGAGTGAGTGTGTATACATGTGTATGAGAGAGAGAGTGAGTGTGTACTCATGTGTATGAGAGAGAGAGAGTGAGTGTGTATACATGTGTATGAGAGAGAGAGTGAGTGTGAATGTGTATATATGTGTATGAGAGAGAGCGAGTGAGTGTGTATACATGTGTATGAGAGACAGAGAGAGAGTGTTTATACATGTGTATGAGAGGGAGAGAGTGAGTGTCTCTAAATGTGTATGAGAGAGAGAGTGAGTGTGTATACATGTGTATGAGAGAGAGAGTGAGTGTGTGTACATGTGTATGAGAGAGAGAGAGAGTGAGTGTGTATACATGTGTATGAGAGAGAGAGAGTGAGTGTGTATACATGTGTATGAGAGAGAGAGAGTGAGTGTATTTACATGTGTACGAGAGAGAGTGAGTGAGTGTGTATACATGTGTATGAGAGAGAGAGAGTGAGTGTATTTACATGTGTATGAGAGAGAGTAAGTGAGTGTGTATACATCTGTATAGAGAGAGAGAGAGAGAGAGAGAGAGAGAGAGAGAGAGAGAGAGAGAGTGTATTTACATGTGTATGAGAGAGAGAGAGTGAGTGTGTATACTTGTGTGTATGTTTGTGTGTGTGGTTAAGTACAGTGAGGGAAAAAAGTATTTGATCCCCAAACCATCCGGTTTGCTACTATATGCAATATATTTCTAACTGTGCTCTTTCACAAAAGCTCTTAACCTATAACCTACAGTGAGGGAAAAAAGTATTTGATCCCCTGCTGATTTTGTACGTGTGCAAACCTGATGGCCAACTACAAGAATCGTCTGACCTCTGTGATTGCCAACAAGGGTTTTGCCACCAAGTACTAAGTCATGTTTTGCAGAGGGGTCAAATACTTATTTCCCTTATTAAAATGCAAATCAATTTATAACATTTTTTACATGCGTTTTTCTGGATTTTTTTGTTGTTATTCTGTCTCTCACTGTTCAAATAAACCTACCATTAAAATGATAGACTGATCATTTCTTTGTCAGTGGGCAAACGTACAAAATCAGCAGGGGATCAAATACTTTTTTCCCTCACTGTAGATGGAGAAGACTGATTCTGTAGACAGAGAGAGAGAAACCAGCAGGTATGGAACTAATAGCTCTCGAGATCATAATGACATTTGTTTGCTCTGATGACATCCGCCGAGCTTTCCCTGGACATGATCTAAGTGCAATTTCAGCGAAACACACGCCTCGAATTAGTCGAAATTACAACATGTCAATTTCCTGCCTGTGTCCTGCTGCATGAGTCAATGACTAGCCTATTAGATGATAACGTCTTTCACAGGCACCAGCGTTTCTCTCAACTCAACACAACCCCACCCACTCACCTCCTCAGCTAGCTCCAATGAAGACAGACTTCAAACTTCAAAGACCAAAGTGACAGACTTAATCAATGATGAGCCACCATACAATGTGACACCTGTGTTAGCTAGCGTACAGCATAGCCTGGAGCGGGAAGCTCTCTCCATACACTGTTGCAGATTAGGCATATGGCGAACATAAGCTTTTTTTGGGGTCCTCACAGCTAACCACCAGCATGATATTCCTTATGAATCATTTCTGAAATAAGCATCTATATGCAGCCTTATAAAGGGTTTATGAAGGCTGAAGTCAGCTATGTAGCCTTATGAAGGGTTTATGAAAGCTGAAGTCAGTTATGTAGCCTTATAAAGGGTTTATGAAGGCTGAACTCAGCTATCTAGCCTTACAAAGAGTTTATGAAGGCTGAAGTCAGCAATGTAGCCTTATAAAGGGTTTATGAAGCTGTCATTTTGCCTTACAAGTTGTACTTAATTTAAAGCAGAACCTCTTCATCTTTAATGTATGGTTGACTGTGCAGGCGCACAGTGAGAGGTGTAGGGTCCGTCCCAAATGACCTACACAGTGTACTATTGTTGACCAGAAGTAGTGCCCTAAAAAGGGAATAGGGTGCCATTTTAGGACATGGAGTAAAGTACAAATCTGCCAGGACTCTCTCTTTGAAGAACTATTAAAGAGAAATCCCTCCTTTTATTGCTTTCCTGTAACAGATAATATGCCATAAAGATTTCCCTTTTACCGTGTCACTCATTAGAGAATAAAAGGACCAAGGCACGACGGTGGGAGAATCAAATTGCTTTCCATATTCGTAATTACTTTTTTTTCACCACAAATGGATCAAGTTTGAACCAATAACAAAAACAGATGACTAGTGACAAGCAATTCTATCTGGGCAACACAAAATTGTCTCTAGACTGGATTACTTAGTAATTCAAAATAGGCTGCTTCCCAAATGGCTCCCTATTCCCTACATACAGTACAGTAGTGCACTACTTTTTAGAGAATAGGGTGCCATTGGAGACTAATAAACTTCACTGAAAATATGATGTTGAGTCCAGATAGGAGAATTGAATGGTGGAGATGCTTGAGGAGTTTTATAGCTTGTTGTTTCATTTCAAAGACAAGCTCATTTACACAGACCGACACCGAAGTTCCTCTGAACATCCAATAAATGTTTTAATCAGTGCTAGAAATACACTGGTCACATCTCAGGCTTTTGTTTTCTCCATAGAGGACGCACACCCTAATTGACTCTTATGTGACTATGTGAGAGTCAACTAAGTCTAATTGACTGTTATGTGACTATGTGAGAGTCAACTAAGTCTAACTGGCTCTTATGTGACTATGTGAGAGTCAACTAAGTCTAATTGACTCTTATGTGACTATGTGAGAGTCAACTAAGTTTTGTCTCCTGCAGTGCACTGATTACTTTCCAGGACACACTAATGCATGTTCTCACCTATTGTAATTATTCACTTTGATACACCACAAAGGCAACACCAGACCGTCAGAGCCCTTCAGTCTCTTTGAAGTAAACTCAACAAGGCCAAACTAGCAATTCCACACACACGTATGCAAGCACACACACAAGTGCACGTGTGCCCAACACCGCACACACACCGAGCGCACTCAAATTCAACCATCCCTTTCTAACACTATGGGGGTAATTCTCACAGAGCTTGACACCAGCCACCCAGCCGCCCCTTTGAAAAGACGATGTTGGATTTTTCACACGAGGGGAAATCAGTAAAGCGCACCTGCTGTCTCTCCTTGCATGGCCCTTCGTCTCGGCGGCAGAGGCAGACACAGATGATTCATGATTTATATTTTTAAGACAGGAAGTGAGCATAAAAAGGCTCCATTACAGCTGTACTGACATCCTCTTAGCTGGGCTCGCAGGAATTAAAGGGGCAATCTGGGATAGTCCCGATATTGCGTTTACCAAATGCAAAAAAAATAAAAACGTTATAAATGTATTTGAGAAGAGATCCTGTTTATACTTAGATTTCCCTGTCTTCTGGAAAGCCTACATAAAAATCTGGCGAAATGAGCAAGGCCGTTACTTATCCAAGTAAATGGAGAACATTTAGTGGTTATATCGTATTAACAAGACGAGAGAAAAATAGAATTAATGTTGGGTTTTAAATTCTAAACCAAGAGCATGAAATTACATATGGCAAGCTGTGTTCTAAGGATTGGATTTTGGATTTCTGTCTTTTAGTAATAGAATGATATGGTCTGACAAGCAAATGTGCTGTCATTCAGTCAGGGTGTGACAAATCGTATGCCACTTCAACAGCAACACAGCCAAATTGTTGGTATTATAGTGTCATAATAAGCTACAAACACAAGATAAAAGCTGTGTTTTCACAGATAAGAATCCATTCAACTGCTGTTCCCACTACGTCCAGTAGCACTTGCCTTTTTGGTGTGTGTGTGTATAAGAGTCCTGCATTGGGTCAGGTACCCACGGGTACTCAATCAGCTGGCGGGTGGTATGAAAACATTTCTTCAACCCGTTGGTCGGTTCACAGTTAAGAACAATTATAATGCGGGTTGGAAATGTTTTAAATGAAGATAATTGCAAAATGAAAGCACACTAATTATTTCTCTTCTCTATGCTGCACTGCAGGCAGCTGTAGGCATCCCACTCACTGTTGCATTGTGTTGCCTAGCAATAAACAAACACGCAGTGCCCATGCCTCTGCCCCATTGCTAGCATTCACTGGTTGAAGTTGAAGTAACTTTTGAATGTAATGGAGTTGACTGGTGACTATGACATGAAAATATATACAGTACCAGTCAAAAGTTTGGACACACCTACTCAATTCAGGGATTTTCTTTATTATTACTATTTTCTACATTGTAGAATAATAGTGAAGACATCAGAACTATGAAATAACACATATGGAATCACATAGTAACCAAAAAAAGTGTTACATATATTATATATTTGAGATTCTTCAAAGTAGCCACACTTTGCCTTGATGACATCTTTGAACACTCTTGGCATTCTCTCAACCAGCTTCATGAGGTAGTCACCTGGAATGCATTTCAATTAACAGGTGTGCCTTCTTAAAAGTTAATTTGTGGAATTTCTTAACGCGTTTGAGCCAATCAGTTGTGTTGTGACAAGGTAGGGGTGGTATACAGAAGATAGCCCTATTTGGTAAAAGACCAAGTCCATATTATGGCAAGAACAGCTCAAATAAGCAAAGAGAAATGACAGTCCATCATTACTTTAAGACATGAAGGTCAGTCAATACGGAACATTTCAAGACCTTTGAACATTTCTTTAAGTGCAGCCGCAAACACCATCAAGCGCTATGATGTAACTGGCTCTCATGAGGACTACCACAGGAATGGAAGACCCAGAGTTACCTCTGCTGCAGAGGATAAGTTAATTAGAGTTACCAGCCTCAGAAATTGCAGCCCAAATAAATGCTACACAGAGTTCAAGTAACAGACACATCTCAACATCAACTGTTCAGAGGAGACTGTGTGAATCAGGCCTTCATGGTCGAATTGCTGCAAAGAAACCACTACTAAAGGACACCAATAAGAAGAAGAGACTTGCTTGGGCCAAGAAACACGAGAAATGGACATTAGACCGGTGGAAATTTGCCCTTTGGTCTGGAGTCCAAATTGGAGATTTTTGGTTCCAACCAACATTTCTTTGTGAGACGCGGTGTGGGTGAACGGATGATCTCCGCATGTGTATTTCCCACTGTAAAGCAATTGAGGAGGAGGTGTTATGGTGTGGGGGTGCTTTGCTGGTGACACTGTTGGTGATTTATTTAGAATTCAAGGCACACTTAACCAGCATGGATACCACAGCATTCAGCATACGCCATCCCATCTGGTTTGTGCTTAGTGGGACTATCATTTGTTTTTCAACAGGACAATGACCCAACACACCTCCAGGCTGTGTAAGGGCTATTTTACCAAGAAGGAGAGTGATGAAGTGCTGCATCAGATGACCTGGCTTCCACAAACCCCCAACCTCAACCCAAATGAGATGGTTTGGGATGAGTCGGACCGCAGAGTGAAGGAAAAGCAGCCAACAAGTGCTCAGCACTGTTGTAAAAGCATTCCAGGTAAAGCTGGTTGAGAGAATGCCAAGAGTGTGCAAAGCTGTCATCAAGGCAAA